>NC_054701.1:87934250-88179250 GCF_016097555.1 Gigantopelta aegis
CTTTATACATAAGTCTGACTGTTTATATAACCTTTTATATATAGTTAATATTAAAATTATAAATTGTTTAATTGTTTTGTATGTAATATCATCAGTAACATGTGGCAATTTCTTAAAATACTTAACACCAGTACTTTTTTCTTTTCTTTTTTCCCCCTTAATATTATACAAATATACATGAGGAATATTGCCCTCAAGGTATTATGTCACACAGTTTTTGTATGTTCGTGTGTTATTTTTCCAGATAACACTTGTGTGAAGTCGCCAGCTGTCCATAAATTCACGCCAGTCGTCCTATCAACAAGCAGCAGACTGTTTTATGATGATCTTGCAAGAAATATTGAATTGTTCATAGGCGTCTGAAACTGGGGGGGGGGGGGGGGGTCACAATATGCACAATATGAACTTGCATTTAATACGTGGCCCCCCAGTTGCTGCCATCTTCTGATGCCGATGTTGTTGTCAATGTCTTCCATTACACAACGTCCTGGAATAGCTTCTTACAGGAAACTGGTCAAAGATTTTAATATCAAATTCAAGGCCTTTGAAAACATGGGGTTTTTTAGGAGGGGGGGTTGGGGTTTTTTATTCACAGATTCCCTGTTACACTGTGCCTACCCCCATCCAGGAGAAACAAGGGCAGGTGGTCCTTTAAAAACAAGTTATCAGGGCTCGAACGTAACAATTTAACACCTATCACAATTTTTGAAATGTTTTTGCCATAGGCAAAGGACACATTGACAGCAATTTTGAGTCTTCCTAGAGCAATTTTAAACCTGTAACTTTTGCAACAAACATAAAAAACAAAAATTATCCCATCAACTTTGATCCAGTAGCAAAAGTGTGTCATTGGTAAAATCCCTGTCCTAAGGCCATTTGTATCACAACAGCAGCAGTTGCTGTCGGTACCATCATTAAGTTGGAGCCCTGTGTTATCAAGTCAGGTAACAGAGTTTAACGTGCACATTCACAACAAGCTGTTGTAGTGCAAACCTGTCATGGACACAGGTATCAGCCTGGCTGGCTCCTTTGTCCAGGATAGGAAAAGGGTTTGGGGTGGGTGGGAGGAGGGACCGCCAGTATTGGCAGGTGCAAGGAAGCACCAGCAGCCCGACCGGGGTCGGTGGTGGGCGGGGGCATTTTTGGTGCTATTGAATTTTGAATATCCCGTAGGATTAATTAATTTTGGCACATTCTGGAACGGTTTATCGAAAGAAAAAGGGGGCCTGTGCTATAATGAAGTTTTGTTATTAACTGCTCTATTTCATCTAGCTGAGGTTAGAAACTAGGTCAAAGACTAAATTTATGACTTGATTTCATTACTTTTATATACATGTATATATCCAAAAAAAATATAACATTAGAAAAATACAACAGCTTGCATTAATATGCTCTGAGAGAAATATGTGGATTACTCAAACAATAAATACCATAAATCAGATGGTACACAGGGCCTGCAGCAAGTATTAGTTCTGTTAAGTTCAAAAATTTAGATTTATAATCATAGGCATTAAAAGAATAGGTATGTGTGTTCACTGAACTTTCAACTCTGAAAATAATACACTGCCCCAACCCCAGTTGAAAATCAAATTAATATACTGTAAATCAGGAAATGTTAGAAAGCATAAGATTTTAGCGAATTTAACGAGGGCATACAAGCATAATGTTTGGTCATTAAATGAGTCATTTCTTTACAGCCAACAACACTTGTATACCTGAGCATAAGATTTTAATGAGATTTAGTTGAAATGTGGTATGTTGTCAAACTAAATTTGTGCTAATTGTGATGACGTCATATTACCAGTGAGGCGACTTCAAAACTTTGATTTACTAAATATCAAATTAAAATGTTATTTTAGAAATCTTGCTACTCATGTTTTTTAATATGTAAAATATCAACCTTGTCTAGTTAATCAGTATTTGTCTGGGCAGAGACAGATAACATTTAACATAGACTTCGTTAATACATTCCATATTGAAAAACACTTGTGACGAATCCTCTATTTATAATCAGAAATATCTTACAACCTGTAGCAAATTCAGGATAGTCACTTTAAGAGGTCACGGTACCTTTAACAAAACTGCAAAACAAAAGCAAATAACCAAATCCTGCAAAACGTTACTGAAACACAAAAAACCCTGACATGTTGTGATTAAAGATTGCCATGGTAATTATTTATGTAACAAACCTATCATTAATGCATACAGTGGGTTTAATGTGCTAGATAGTATAACATTATTTAATTTTAACAGCGTATGTTGTTAGCAATGACATTCTCTGCATCCTGACACATTTATTAGCAACAGCAGAATGTATTAATATATTTGACCTTTTCGTCTGAGTCCATATGTTGCTCGTGGTATCCGATAGTTGCCAAAACCATAATTTTTGTTATGTAGACAAGTTGATAGAATGTTAAACAGAATTTTATGATTCAATGCAAATAGGCTTCCGGGTCTGGTGCTTATAAAAACGTTTAGGGCCAATTTCATGTCTGGGTTATTGGTGGGTTTTGGAAACATATGTTTACTGTGCATTTCACATGTCTGGTTTTCAATAACCCTTGTTTAACACTGGGTTACAATTGCTTTTTTAAACCTGCCCTTGAGGTGGTGTTTTTGCTGGGTTTGCTCAAAGTAGCTTTTCTTCATGAATAATTTCAGCAGCAAAATCGTGTTTTATGTCAGTATTGCAGAGCCATGAAATGTGAACGTAGTGGATAAAGGGTGGGGGGTCAGGAGGTTCGACACCCCCTTTTATAAAAAATGCCCTTTTGCCTTTTTTTTTTTAGCACGACTGTATAATTAGATCCACCCCTTGACACAACAATTATTTACCATGTTCTTGGCGAACGAAACAACAAAGCGCCTGAGATATATAGAGGATAATAAACGATAAACCAGTTATTATCAAATTTATGTCCTAAGTGAAATAATTTTTAGTTATCACAAACTTTAGCAAGTGACACTTGAAAAATATTTGATGAGGGATATAAATTTGCTAATAACTGGTATCTTGTTTATTTATTTTTTTCTCTAAATGCCTTATTTTAGACGCACATGCGCATACATGTATAGAAACGATGTAAACCACTTTCTTATACACCTATTGGTGAGAACATCACACATTATTTTTTTTATAACACAGTTGCTTATACACATATGTGTGTTGACAATTTTAAGACATACGACTGGCTGCTCCAAGTTGATGACCAGGTCACCAGTGACATACATGCAATGAAAAACAACACAGTGGAAATTGATTACATTGTGGTGTATAGTTAACCTGACAATCATGTGTATGTGATGCATAAGTTAGCTACAAGTGCAACAGCTGTAAATAACTTTTAGTCAAAAAAGATGTTAAAATTTGCTTAAAACCTGGTTTTTGAGGATAACGTCTCATAAAAGACCCATTTTTACCTTAATAAATCGGTTTATTTCTAATCCCTAGAATTCTTCGATTCCACAATTTATACTTTTTGTTCCAACTTTTCGATATCAAGACAAGAAAAATTATCAGTTCTCATTGGCTAATAAATCCTTTTGTCTCGAAGACTATTTTGACAAGACAACGCAAAAATCAATGGCATAAAGAATTAAAATCTATTTAATTCACCCTCCCTCCATTTAAATTATCTTGAAGTTTGTTTATATATTTATTAAAACAGAATGTTAACTGTTAATATTGGTTGATGATGACTTTATTTTCTAATTTGCTTAAAAACATTTAAATCATCAATTTTTTTCAATTTTTAACGTGTTTTGTTAAAATCATTAATGATTTAAAAATGTTTTAATTTAAATGCAAAGTTTTGTCAAGTGCCGGTTATAAATGCCATGTACAGAAATAGGTGGTATAAACATATAGCTAACAACATTTAGGACTGATGCATGGCACATCTCTTGTTGCCTGAGGCCAACTTTCCTACTTAACTGCCAGCTCAGAGCTCATTTGAAACAACAATAATAATAATAATAATAATAATTAACCTACAGGCTTAGGTTATGGGGTTCTGTTTGTACAATGAACTAGTGAAATAGTAATTTGCTTATCTGTGTTAAAGTAGAGAACAATACATTTTGCATGTGATATAGTCAGCACTAGCATTATATCTATTTGTGGCAAAAGGGAACCAATGGACAGGCATATAACTACCAGAGGTATATACTGTTTAATGGTAAAACTCCAATAAAAACATTCTATTAAGTTTTAAACCCATACCTACTCTAATAAAAGTTTTGGCAAAAAACCTAAATTTTTGGCTGAAAATAATAAAGGTTTCTTGACAGATTATCATCAAATTAAAACTCATTTCTAAAACATGGGTGAAGACAAATACTGCAACAGCCAAGATATGCAGTTTTACCTTAAGTAATAATCAATGCAGTACACATGGAGTAAAAGCAGAATTTTGGTTGCTTCACCTTGGCTGTTCCATCAGTAACCTTCAATCCTGTTTTCAAAAAAGGAAATTTAAACTAAGAAATATGATGATCATTTGAAAATATTTCAATTTTTATATTTAAGATTTTTTTTTTTTTTTTACAAGTTGGTATCGGTTTGAAAGAATAACATTTTGATATGAATTTGAACATTATTCTTTATAGGGTTACATGCCAATTCATCGGTTCCCTTTTGACACAAACAGGCTATAACCAAACGGAAACAGTTCTGCTGCTGCCCCTTTTGGTGTATTGAATTTGCATGGTGATATTGAATTACCAAATATGAATATTATGTTGGTATTCTTAATGAAACCTGACCCTAAACTTAACCTAATACTAGTCATAACAAACAAGTTAAAAAAAAGCAAAAAACCATTTGTTATGTGGAATGAGAGGAACTCTTGCCAGATGCTTTAATCATATAGCAGTCCCAATCACGAGGTGTATTACTTTTGATGTAAAATGAATAGATCTTGATATTGCACATTAAATTATTTTGTAACTCAATAACTTAACAGTTACATCCCATAGTCACTATGCAATATCACTGGTATCTTTCACAGCCTGTTAATAAATTTCAAAGTGGTTTGGGAAAACCAATATTTATTTTAATCAAAAGAGACTTGTTGAGAGTGCCCCTGCTCAGACTAACCTAGGTCTAATTCACAAAGCTCTCTTTAACTGTAGTAGCTCTGTTAGGCAAAACCCTATGTCTTTACAAGTTTTTTTCTTACAATTTAATTGCATTGGGTGATCGCAAAGACTGAAAGAGTTTAATGAATTAGACCTCTTATAACTGATATTATGCTAATCCTCTCGGTAAAGAGGGGTAGAAGCCCAGTTCTAATTCAGTGGATATACTGTATTGTTAAAATCAGTACTATAACTTCCTTTGGTTTCACCCACGGATTAAACCGCTGACCATGTAAAACAAGTTTCAAGTTCAAGTTCCTTTGGACATACTGTATTATTACAGTCAGTACAAAGTCAGCACTAAACTTACTTTGGTTTTCGAAAAATGCCCTCTGGAACTGTCTGGAAATCGAGTGTCGTCTGCCAACCGACCCAAACGAGTGTCTGTAGAAAACTTCCGAAGTGCTGGAACACTCGGTCAGGGTATCGCTGTCGAAGCTGTCCCTGAGGCTGCCGCCGTGCCAGCGGTCGTAGATCTCGAACAGCAGTCCGTCCACGATCGAATGCTGACGTTGAAACCTGCAGCCATGTTTGCCGCCGTCCCCTACGTCTCCGTCCGCACCGTCGGACGACAGACTGCCACAACTGGTGAAGTGCATGCTAGAATCCATGGTGCACCACCTCGGGGTGTAGGTGCAGCCAGGGTGGAATATTTCGTCGTCAGAGTCCGAATGAGACACCCTCCTGTCAACCTTCCCGTCCATTTTGCCATCCGGACTTGTCGCTAGTCACTGCAGTACATATGTTGTTTGCCCCGTTGTGCACGCGCCGTGACTGAGACACGTTTTGTAATTCACCTAAAAGTGTCGCCGCCTGTTGCTCGCCCGTGTGGCTTATCAAAATCGATAGTTTTATTAATGTCATTGTGATACACATATCGTATCGGAGTGTTTAAACCAACACTTTTATTACGTGGTTTCTGTTCGTCAGAAAACTATACACTGCAAGTGAAAGGATGCACGAGTAGTGTTAATATACTTTTATACCTGGGGGGGGGGGGGGGGGGGGGGGGGAGAGAGAGAGAGAGAGAGAGAGAGAGAGAGAGAGAGAGAGAGAGAGAGAGAGAGAGAGAGAGATCGCAAACGAGATATACATTGTATTAAACGTGCAATGTTTATATTACATCCATAGAAATATTCAATATACTGAACGCGTTTAAAAACAAAATCAATTATTATTATTTTGTTAAAGGAACATACCCTAGTTTCAACCCGTGAAAATTAACACTAACTTTAGTTAATCTACAAACCTGTAACACATTTGGATAAAGTTATGAGAGAAACATGAGTCTGTGACTTTAAAATGGTGAAATACCCTTTAAAAAATGGACCAAAACTCGACTCCACAAATGTTGCTTCTCAGACGCACGTGCGTTTCTAAAAATATGAGAAATGCATTTTGTGATAGTAAAAACACCAGGATGACCAAAACACACTTCGAATGTACGGAAATGGATAACCTAACCAATAAAATCTAAGCAAAGTATGATTTCAGTTTTCAAAAAAGGCCTCTAATAGTAAAAAATATGCCTTAGTGTTTAAAAACTAGTGTATGTCCCTTTAATCGAAAACCTCTGCCATCAGATAGGTTACACTTTTCCTTGTTTAGCAGAACGATGGCAGTAGCGGACCCAGGGAGGGTAATGTTTTAACCCCCGCCCATCGTTAGCTGCCAAGTAAAAACAAAATGAGTCTACTTTCACCCAACACTGTCGCATGACCATTCCTTGCTGGATATACACAGGACTATATAACATTCTCAAGTGGGTTTGGTATTCTTATTTGGCCTAGATTTTGCTGGCGTTTTGACACCAGCAACAGTTTGACAATCAAACTTATGAAACTTGCTCTTCCTTACAGTACGGGAAACAAAAACTCCGAGGTCATCGAGGGCGCTCGATCCGACGACGTATCGCACCTCAGGCGAACGCTCACTTAGCTGTAACATTTAATTTGCACTCCCCAGGAATATGCACTCCCCCCAGTTATTAGTATACGCACTCTCCTTGAATTATTTGCGCTCCCCTAGTTATTATATACGTATAATATGCACTCTCCACTACTATTCTTAAATACTAATTACATTAATTGTTTATAAAAAGAACTTTAGATTGATAGTAATTTTAGTGCTATTCAATGAATATAATCCACAATCATTATTAGTCCCATACCGGTCCAACCAGAGGGGACTATAGGTTTCATCTCCGTCCTTCGGTCTGTCCGTCCGTCTATCACAAATAGAATTTTAGGATGGGTTTTTTTCCCCACAATACCTCGCGATATTAAGGAGAAATTTGTTATACATGTATAATTTTGTCATATACCATTACATATCAAGTTTGACCGAATTAGTTTTCCGGATTTTTCCCCACCCCTAAATTCCTCAATATATTGAGCTGATATTTTGCGTATAGCTTTATAGCTTCAGGATTTACCTTTTTTTTTAAAAGAGATATGGCCCTTAAATTAGTTTTCGCAATGCCTCAAGATATTGAGCTGAAATTGTGTGTATAGCTTTATAGATCAAGTTTGACTTTCATTACGATTTACTTTTTTTTTTTTTTTTTTTTTTTTTACATAGTTATAACTTGTTATACATATACTCTACACTCCACATTCATTACTATTCATTATTATATTATGCACTCCACATTAATTCGTATTCATTTACATATAATGTACACACACTACGTTTATTTTTAAAATGCCAGCAGAAAAATAGTTCGGGCTTTCTTACAGTAAAAAGAACACTTTCTATGTAATGACGATAACACATTTTAGAGTGAAATTTTCACTCTAAAATGTGTTATCGTCACTGAGTGACTGATAACACTTTTATTTCACTAATATTTTAAGATATTACACTAAATGTTATATAATAAAAATATATTCTGCATTCCACAATTATGATTATATATTTGATATACACTGCACATTCATTACTATACATATAAATGGGGAGTGCAGATTATGCGTATAACAATGATTGTGGGATATAAATTATAAGTATAATAGTGAATGGGGAGTACATATTATATGTATAGTAAGTTATGGGTAGTATAGAATATCTATAGAAATGAATAAGTAATGTAGTTTATATGTATAATAATGAATGGGGGTGCAGATTATATGTATGGTAATGAATGGGGAGTGCATATAATAGTATACGCTGTATATTGTATATATGATTAGTATCATTACTGACAGCAGTAGTGTAGATCTATGACGTGTATGTTATTGGTTTAAATTTAAAAAAAAATGAAAATGGCGTTTTCGCGTGCTTTAAATTATTATTTTAAAAAGGTCGTTCGCGCTTAAAAATGAAAATATCAGAAAATTCCGGAAACATATTTCCATTAGATTGGTCGCCCTGCTGATATTCACATATGTTACTAACATGTACCAATTACCTTTATTTTATCATCATTCTTCTGTTTTCTTAAGTATAATAACTTTCTATTTTTAACGGAAAATCGTTTGCAAGGTCTTTTAAAATACGCTTTTCTTCCTTTATCTACAAAATTATAAATGTTTTTAAACAAACAATGGTTGTCCATATCGGAACCCTGATATGAACAAAGAATGCAGGAATGATGATTGTGATATGTAGATCTACCAATGGGCATACAAGGTGGCACTTCACTAGGGTGGGGTGGGTGCGAAGTAATGGTTTCATTTTTATTATAAAATATGAACCTATTTAAGACCAAGCTTTGCAATGTTATCTCCACATAATTCCTGTCAAATTTCACGGAAGTAAGGGAAGCAATGGATGGGTGAAGAGATTCTGAGATCCATCTGATCACCACACATGATCAGTTATTATTTTTATTCTGCAAATTTGCAAAAGTGGATCCAGGAAAGCGCGGTTGTCAGTTCTGGAGCTAATACCCCAGTTCGGATAAAAACGATAGACATATTCGAGCAAAATGAGCTGGCCTGAAACCTTTTCACCATGTATTTCCATCATTCTACCCGTAATTATTATATTAGTTGTAATCCATTTAAAACTGCTTCAAGTGATTCATTTGCAACCAGAGCGGGGCGGGATTTAGCTCAGTCGGTCAAGTGTTCGCCTAAGGTGCTTGCGTCGCAGTATTAAATCACCTCGACGGATTGGTTTTTTTCTCGTTTCAACCTATTAGAAAATTAAATTAATATATAACCCCCCTCCATCCCCACCCTTCATTCCCCGGTCGCTGTCATGTTCCGACAAGTCTATGTACAATTTGATGGAGCAATAACTTTGAAATTTCAAAATCAACACAACGTACTGTTTAAAAGGTGTTGTTAGGTTTCTTCCTGTATGAACAATATCTGGAGGGGGGGGGGGGGGGGGCACAAGCCATATTTTAATTTAATGTTATTTATATAGAGTTGGACAAAAAAAGAAAAGAAAAAGAGAAGTACATTTGCGTCCTCGAATGGGGATATGTGTCCTACGAGTATTTGTCATAATAAGTAAAATATATATTTGTTATCAGCGGACTCGAAAATCAACAATGTAAAATGTATTTAACGCCAAACACAGGGCCATAGCTAGATTCTTTGTGGACAGATTCATTATTGGAACGGACGAGCATGGACGGCGCAAGGCACTAAGAGGTCCAGGGGCATGCCCACCCATGGCAGGAAATCTAGAGGCTCTGAAATACTATTCTGCAGCCATTTCAGGGAGGTTACTAACTTAAAACGTCAATATCAATAACCAGTAAATGTCTTTTTTTGGAGGGACTGCCCCATGCTCACCTTCCCCCGCTAGCTACGGCCCTGAAACAGGATTAATTATTGTAGTATTAGAGCGGGAATCTTTGCCTACTCTATGGTAGGCAAAACTCCAACGTTTTTGTGCAGGTTTTTTTCGTTATAGAGTTGTCACTGACGTCAGAGAGCGATTATAAATGTCCAAATGTCCATTTAGCCCTTGAACGGGAAAGTACTCGGGCTAACACAAAATAGCACGTTTTAAGGGGAGACAATAGTTTTTCGGGGTAGGGGATTCCCGCCTTGGCCTGAACTTAGACAAAACGGTCACTTTTGTAAACCCCCCCCCCCCCCCCCCCGGCTAGGTACGACCCTGGTAAACCTGGACAACGTATATCTGACTGGGTTATTACAGCAGTGGATTATACATACGAGTTTAGTGATCCGTATAAACAAGCAAACGTTTGCACATCTGTGTATCATACATGTTTATTCACTGTCCAAATACTTAAGTTGGAACTGGTTGGCAAGCACCGTCTCTCTAATCAGGGTCAGATTAAGTGTTGCAGGCAATACAGGTAGGCCTACATACATACATACAAACAAACAAACATACATACAGCTATTTACACATCTTACTCTCAGGGCTGTATTAGGCCTGTAGGAACGGTTCTCCCACTATTTAAATAAACATTGGCTGGTGCTCCACAAGGGACTGTGCCCCCCCTCCTCTCCTCCCCCCCCCCCCCGCCCCACGTATATCGTTCATATAGGCCTATTTACCTGACAAAAAATAGCAGTTTAAATAAATTAAAATAGTCTTTATCATGATCGTGTCAATTATATCACGTGATTAAAAAAAGTCCCACTTTTTAAAGTTGATTGAGGGGAAAAGTATGCAATGTAGAACATTGAAATTTAGCATAAATCAAGTTTATTATGTTGTGATTTGATGAAACAATTTTCATTTTGATATATATTTATATCTTACTTTTAAAATGGCCTGTAATACAAAACGTGATGTCAAAAATGCTATTCCAATGAAAACCTACTCAACATCTACATGCAGTATGTTCTAAAACAACAGTCAATTGGCTCACCATTCTTTTATCTCACAGCCCAATCTTTTGTTAAAGGATGAAATACACTTTTTTAATTTTTAGCCCATTATTTTTTTCCCCAATGTCAAGATTTCTTTTTAAAATATTTGTACAGATGAAACGGTCTGCATGACTGAATTTGACATTCTCGTTGAGAGTACCATAATGAATAGTCCATAGGAATACAGTTGAGGAACTTTTTTCTTTTTTTTAAATGTATTGTTGGGAACAAAAATAACATTCGAATGAATAAAATTATTTTTATCTTAGGGAAAAAAATGAGGCATTGTATGTTCTATTCTGTACCAATTAAATAAAGTTTGTTTTGTGTAACGACACCACTAGAGCACACTGATTTATTAATCATTGGCTATTGGATGTCAAACATGGTAATTTTGACAGTCATAGAGAGGAAACCCATTACATTTTTCCATTAGTAGCAAGGGATCTTTTTATATGCACCATCCCAAAGACAGGATAGCACATACCACAACTTTTGATATACCAGACCCACCGTGCATCAAGCAAGCACTTTACTACTGGGCTACGCCCCGCACCCTGTACCAATTATTGTTCACTCGCAATCTCGCATGTGATAATATCAATTGCACATACACCATCAAACTACCGGTAACTCAAATAAAAGTAGTAAAAAAACCCACCCTATAAGTTGGTTTCCACAGTCTTGCTAGAGAATTGGTTATTACTGCCATACAGCAGTCTTTGAACATGTATAGACAATACTCCCGGAGTGTCTTGTGATATCGTAATTTATCAGCATGAGTTGATAAAAGTATGAAATCCGAGGCTTGCCAAAGATTTTTATACTTTTATCAATGAGCGACGATAAATTATGATATCACAAGACACAAGGGGGGTATTCTTTTTATCATCCATTATCATTATTTTCATTTGTGACAATTGTAAACAATGTCAGTAATGTGGGCTATATTTGGTAGCGGTAGACTCGTTAACTAGCAGAACGACAGTGGTGTGATGTCACTAATGATAGGTTTAGGGCAGAAAACAAACACAATGACGAACATAAGAAGCGATATCTTCTAGGAGAATATTGCAAATTATAGTGTCTGTGATATCTCCTACAAAAGACTTTAATGGATGATAATAGAATACATTAACCAATAAATCACTCTATCCATACTGGAGGTAAAGGTACAAGGAACATTTGAAAAACCTGTAGCCTAACCACGTACAGCATTAAACATTTTAATTTATTTTAAATCAAATTTAAAATTGTACTATTGTTCAGTGCAGACTGGCTAGATCACACACCATTATATATCACTCCTCAGTATTTTTCTATCATTAGAAAGGAACATCAGTAATTTTACTTGTATCCTTTATTAGGCTACTGGTCATCTCTTACACTGCACAGGCCTCCCAGCCACTTGTACATAATAAAATATAGGAAATATAGGAATTTGCATACCAAAATATAGGAGTTTTATAGGAATTTTGAGGTCAAATATAGGAGTTTTATAGGAACCAATTATCATGATTATAGGCATTTTACACAGATTTTTAAAGACATTTACATTACTAATGGTATGTTCTTACCTTGCATATGTACACAAGATACCATCTACTACATCAACAAACAGGGTTGAAAATTAGCAGTCGCCCGGTTGCCAGTAGCAACCTTTATTGGCTATGGGCGACTATGAATTTCACAAAGGTAGTCCATTGGGCAACCATTGATTTTAGAATCTGGTGAATATGGTACCAGGTGAAAAATTAACGCACTGAAACCGAATCGAATGTGACAAAACACACCGCTATTGTGCTGGCGCGAACTACAGATATGGCAACAGACGACATTATAGAACATGTTCTATATTTTGACAACGCCACTTACCAGACTCAGCCAAGGCTTTAAAATAATATATATGTTTTTTAAAGTTGTCAGATTAATGGACTGGATACGCCATAATTGTTTAGTAGACCTACTTTTTGACATTATTCAATGTATTAATCATATTTAATTAGCTTATATTATTCTGGGACAAAATCAAATTTTAACATGTACTTTTAACTCACACTAACAATAAAAGTTCCATTACTACATGGATTATTTCAAAAGTCAGTTAACTGGCATGTAGGCCTAAAGATAAAATTCATATAAAAACATATTAATTTATTAAATTGTAAACCCATATCATCTGAAATACCATTTTTTTGGGGTAAAACATTCAGTGTAAATAAAAACAATATATATTTATAAAACTGCATAGAATAAATCCAACGTAATCTGAACGAAAAAAACTGTAATTTTAGAATTTTTATTTATATCCCTGTATTAAAAATTATATTTAATCTGTATTATTTAATGATAACTTTTAAAGTAACTTTTATTTTTACTGGACTATTTCTTTTTTTCTCTTTAAATGTGATTTGGGTTGATATGGGTTTAAAACAATAATATGTTTCTACTATGAATTTTAACTTTATTCGTTTTGAAGTTACATGCCAATTCATCGGTTTCCTTTTGACGCAAATGTACTAAATACATGGTTATTATTCAACAAAGAACATTCTAGTTTTGATTTAGGCTGTGCAGTTAAATTGGAAGCCTAGTTGAATTTGAGAAGGGCCAGTAAGATTTTTCTTCAACTGGCCCTGCTGGCAACCATGATTTTCATGTTAATTTTCAACCCTGAACAAATATGTACCAAAGAAGTGTTTTATTTAACGACGCCCACAACACATTTTATTTACGGTTATATTGCGTCAGACATATGGTTCAGGACTACACAGATTTTGAGAGGAAACCCGCTGTCGTCACTACATGGGCTACTCTTCCGATAGGCAGCAAGGGATCTTTTATTTGCGCTTCCCACAGGCAGGATAGCACAAACCATGGCCTTTGTTGAACCAGTTATGGATCACTGGTCGGTGCAAGTGGTTTACACCTACACATTGAGCCTTGCGGAGTACTCACTCAGGGTTTGGAGTCGGTATCTGAATTAAAAATCCCATGCCTCGACTGGGATCCGAACCCAGTACCTACCAGCCTGTAGACCGATGGCCTGCCACGCCGCCACCGAGGCCGGTAAATGTGTACCAAGGCTTGCCAGCAGTCCATGCAGATATCCAGGATAATTTGAAAGTTGGTGCACATTTAAAGCATCTTCTGAATTTCTGACAGGCTGGGCCTGCTGCTTGGCCTTTCACTGCGAATATAACTCAGTAACATATTTTATTCATCGGCATTTTGGCAAAGCAATTGAGTCAAATATAGGAAATGAATCTCAATATAAGAGTTTTATAGGATCCTATAAAAAAAATATAGGAAATATAGGAGGTCTGACTGCAGCACACCATAGATCTTCAGTATTTTTATTAATCAAAGGCATCAATAAAGTTACATATTATAAACCTCTACCGTCCAATGGCAATAACCCTCAGAGACAAAAATGTTTCTTTTGGACCAAGTGACATATTATGAACCTTGGCCATCCAGGGGCAATAACCCTCAGAGACTAAAATGACAGTGGGCCAAAAATCTAGAAGATATCACAGGATCTTGAAAACCTGGGGCGAATGTATGCTTTTTCACAAACAACATGGACTAAAATTCCAAATTCCGTACAAAATCTGGAGATTTTTCTTCTGTGGAATAAATTTTTGTGTGGAAAGAATTACAAATGCACAAAAAAAGAATGGTTTTAAACAGTTTATTTTATCGACTGATGCATGTATTTCTTGTATAATATAAACGCTAATGTTATGTTGTACTACAATATTAGTCATGATGAACATCCGCAATGTCCAGTGAACCACAGTACGAGAAATCCATTCCTTTAGTCAACCAAACTGTAACAGAATTTTTCAGTCAATCCTGTATCCATAAAAAAAACCTCTATCACACATCCAGAGAGAATCGGCAGAACACAAAGTATCTCTAAAAAATCTAATATTCCTAGGGACAGGCTTTTCTTGTTATCGCATTCTGAAAAAAAAAAAAAACCAATAAAAAAAACCTGAAACCAATAAAAACTATTCATAATTAACAAAACAAACAGGGCTGCAGTCATATTTTCAAAATGGGGAGCAGAGGGGATGACATACCGACAAATAAACTTACCATATATAACAAACAAAAGGTGCTTGTTTAAAGGAAAGGAAAGTTTGGTTAACAACACCTCAGCACATTGGAAAATACAACTATTTGGTGTGTAATATGATAATTTGGACACTTGGACTAGAGGTAGCTAAAGATGTTTTATATACACTTGTCCACAAACAGGACAGAACATACACCGGCCTTTGTGGGGTATTGATAACGATGGGGATAACAATGGGTCCACCGAAAAGGTTTGATCCTACAACCAAGCCAAGTGTTCTACCAACTGAGCTAAATCCTTCCCCCAGGGGACACAGAAAACCTGCTGTTGCCACACACGTTAACCATACAAACAGCAGCAAGGCATCTTTTATATTCACTTTTCAATAGACAAAACAGTAAATACCATGAGCTTTGATGTACCACTTGTGGAATTGGATAGTTTTGGGAAAAAGCCAATTCAATTGAGGGCAATTGATCCTACAACCCACTGCACCTCAGGTGACCACCCTACCACAGACCTACATCCTGCTGTGTCAAGAAAAAAGTTTGTTTGTTTTACTTAACGACACCACCAGGACACACTGATTTATTAATCATCGGCTAATGGATGTCAAACATTTGGTAATTCTAACACATTGTTTTGAGAGAAAACCTGCTAAATATTTTCATTAATTGCAAGGGATCTTTCATATGCACTTTCCCACAGACAGAATAGCACATACCAGTCATGGTGCACTGGATGGGACGGGGGAAAACCCTCAGTTAAAGAATACCCCTGTCAAGAAGTAAGCTTTAAGAAACCAACCTGCCTGGACTTTTCTACACAGCACGTGAAGTCTCGAACTTCCTTGGCACAGTTAAGAGTCTTACACTCGTTCTCAATATAACAGTTATACACCTTGGACTGCAGGTCTTGACAGACCGGAGATGATGAATGCTTCCTGAATAACAAAAACATTTCTAACTGAAATATCAATTATAAAAGATGCAGAAATTATTACCAGAGTGCGTTTCGGTATTGTTAAAATCACATATTAATTTTATTATACAAGCCTAATGTGAGCACAATACATAATTTTTACATATATGATATAGATGATACTGAAACATACATAGGTAATAATCTCTTTATCATATAATCTCTAACTTAATACAATGTCACTTCATACTTAACGGAGCCATCAATCTTAAGTCTGGTAGGTACTTCGTTCACGTCCCAGTACCGGCTCCCACCCAGAGAGAGATGTGTGATGTAACTACACAGACTTCTTCCCACCATCCACTAACCATGGACAGACAGCTGAGGTTTGTGCCCAGCACAGTGTGCCTAAACATTAATTCAAGATAACAAGAAAATCAAGTTGAAATGAAAGCACTCACATGAACTTCTTTTCAACTTCCTGAACAGCCTTGGCAAACTGGTCAACTGATGTTTTGAGAAGGGCGTCATTCTTAAAATATAGTGAAACTCCATAACAATCCAGTTAATTAGAAATTAACCAAGTTACAATGCACTGGTATTAGAACTTAGTAACAAAAGGAAGAAAAAGAATGAACAAAACAACAATGTAAAAAGATTTACAAATATACAGATTAAACAGGGTTTCTAGACTACTTGCACTATCTACCGATGGGCTATAGCTACGTGATTGGTCCATACTTGCACTATCTACCGATGGGCTATAGCTACGTGATTGGTCGATACTTGCACTATCTACCGATGGGCTATAGCTACGTGATTGGTCCATACTTGCACTATCTACCGATGGGCTATAGCTACGTGATTGGTCGATACTTGCACTATCTACCGATGGGCTATAGCTACGTGATCGGTCCATACTTGCACTATCTACCGATGGGCTATAGCTACGTGATCGGTCGATACTTGCACTATCTACCGATGGGCTATAGCTACGTGATTGGTCGATACTTGCACTATCTACCGATGGGCTATAGCTACGTGATTGGTCGATACTTGCACTATCTACCGATGGGCTATAGCTACGTGATCGGTCCATACTTGCACTATCTACCGATGGGCTATAGCTACGTGATCGGTCCATACTTGCACTATCTACCGATGGGCTATAGCTACGTGATCGGTCCATACTTGCACTATCTACCGATGGGCTATAGCTACGCGATCGGTCCATACTTGCACTATCTACCGATGGGCTATAGCTACGCGATCAGTCCATACTTGCACTATCTACCGATGGGCTATACTTACGCGATCGGATGGGCTATAGCTACGCGATCGGTCGATACTTGCACCATCTATCGATGGGCTATAGCTACGCGATCGGTCGATACTTGCACCATCTACCGATGGGCTATAGCTATGCGATCGGTCGATACTTGCTGCACTATCTACCGATGGGCTATAGCTACATGATCAGTCGATGCTTGTGCAGTCTACAGAAGGCTATGCTAACAACAGGTCCATTAATGGTGCAACATGCTTCATTAATGCTTGCACGATCTACTGATAGCTACGCTAACAACAGATCCATTGATGGTGCAGCATGACTGAATTATAACACAGATCGGTCGTAAGCACATCTGATTTTATCAACAGAGGGATGAATGTATTATGTTTTGGTGAACATGCTATTTAAAATACACCATGTCTTACATTTTACCACAAAGAATATAAATCACCGGTGAGATGGAGAAATAGTGGTTTTGAGATGACAGTGCCAGTACAAAATTTTAATCTGTTTTGTTTAACGAAGCAAAAGATCTTTTATATGCACTTCCCACTGACAGGACAGCAGATACCACGGCCTTTGATATACCTGTCATGGTGCACTGGCTAGGATGGGGGGGGGGGGGGGGGGGGGGAGAATTCTATTTAAAAATGGGTCTACTGAGGTGGTTCAATCCTACAACACAAGCACCTCAGGCAAATGGTCTACCGCGTCTGCTAGATTCCGCCCACCACTGCAGAGATTCAGTGGTTTTGAGTTGACATTGGTACTAGTGAAATGTACCAGAATTAGATAATTTACTTGAATAACCATGTATTGTACAGACTGTTTATTTGTTACACAAAAAATTGCAGTTAAATGTGCTAAAGTTACAAACAAAATATTCACAAACAAAAATCAAGTTAAACTTAATGAAATTACTTTAGCATCCAACTCTTGAAGCTTTTGCTTGTAAAAGTTCTCCATCTGTAGTAAGGCGGACATCTCTCCTTCTGTTCTCCTAGGGAAAGGTCTAGGGATGGTAACCTGCAAAACATGTATTGATTATGCTTACTGAATTTGATTAATAACTTCTGCTCCCTCAGGGAAAGTAAATGTCCTAATATTAATGTGTAAAATACACATTTATTACATACCTATTCAATCTTACTATAGCAATAAAGACATTTTGAAACCATTTTGAAACCATTTTGCGATCTGGACCGGAACTTTTAAATGGGGAATTCCCTTTTTATTTTTAATGCAGTTAGCGCCTTTCATTTAATGACCTCATATGTGATTTACAAATTACGTTACATCATATTTGAAACATTACACAAGGCTGCCACAGAGTATGATTCTTAACGTTAAGTGAATTCATGAAAGGAGGATTGATAATAGATTTAACAAAGTGTTGTTAAGACGTTAAATTAAAAACCGGTTTTGTAAAACATAAAAGAAGGTATGTAATAAATACAGAACTTCACACATGTTGTTTTCGCTTCCTATTTATTGCACTTGTTTATTTTGAGAAAGAACAAATCACTAGACCGCCCAAAATAAATGTGTGCAATAAATAGGAAGTGAAAACAACGTATCATTTCTCTGATACTAGTTCAAAGACAGTAATTTTTAACTCCCTATATTTATATGGTATCAGTATGGTAACATATTAAATGGCTCCCCATAATCTTAAGTTAGGGAAGCAATTAAACACTTCCCTCAATGCTTTTCATGTTGAGGTCTGTTTAACCCACAGCTATTAGGTGTTTAATATAGCAACTATGACACTTGGTCTGGATAGTTAAAAAGGTAAAGTTTGTTTTGTTTAACGACACCACTAGAGCACATTGATTTATTAATTATGGAAGTTTGTTTGCTTTGTTTAATGACAACACTAGATTTACTGGATGTCAAACAATTTTTGGTAAATTTGGCATATAGCCGTAGAGAGGAAAACCTGCTACATTTTCCCCATCAGTAGCAAGAGATCTTTTATATGCACCATCCCACAGACAGGATAGCACATACCACAGCCTTTGGTATACCAGTCATGGTGCACTAGCTGGTACAAGAAATAATCCAATGTGCCCACCGACTGGGATTGATCCTAGACTGACTGCACATCAAGCAAGTGCTTTACCACTGGGCTATGACTCGCCCCGGTTCTAAACTAAATGTCCATCAATGAAGCCGACAAAACCAATAACATACGCGTACAAATACCGTAAACTAGTTTCTAAAAAACCCACAATAAGCCAGACACAATATTGATTATTTTTAAGGTACTCTTTATAGAATTTAACTTTAATAATTCAATTTCATATAAGTTTATAAAATAAAGCATAAATTTATGTATCAAAACGGACAGTGAACAAATAAGAATCCTGCCATGGATCCAAATTTTCTAAATTCTAAAATGCAACCCTTTAAACTCTGGATCCCGTCTAAAATGGATAAATATTTGGTCCTCAGCGTGATCTGGTTTAATTGTAGTTTGAAAATGCTCACTTCTGGGGCTGGGCTTGGTCTGAAACAATCTGAAATATGCACACAAAAAAAAGAGAGTAAAACTGACAAAACAGGGAAAAAAGCAAGTATTTATTTAAGTGGTGTAACTGAATACAAGTTACATAAATTCCATGAGAAGATTTTGTTTAACAACACCACTAGAGCACATTGGTTTATTAATCACTGGCTATTAGATTTCAAACATTTGGTAATTTCGATATAAAGTTTTAAAGAAAACCGCTACATTTTTCCATTAGTAGCATGGGATCTTTTATATGCACCATCCCACAAACATGATAGCATATACCATAGCCTTTGATATACCAGTCATGGTGCACTGGACTGAGTGACAAATGGCCCAATGGGCCCACCAACATATCTACAAAATGTAATCCTTTATACATACCAACAGCATGATATAAATACTGGGGAGAGAGGGTGTTGGGGGTGGAGGATGCATTTGACTAGATACACAAGCTCAAACAAGACCTCAAATTTAGATTTTAAAGAAAAAGTTGTTACATTTCTAGACTTCATGTTATTATTGTTAGGACATACAGGATTAAACATTTCAATCAGGTAAAATAATTAAAACATATCTTAATGGACTTAAAACATCTTAATTGATTTAAATATGAACTTGCACAGCAGGTTTGTTAAAGTTCCCATAATAGTGGAAAATAAATGGAATCATATAATTGTGTCAACAAAACAAAATGTATGCTTTAAAAGAACACAACAAATAACAGCAAAAATTATCAGTTGAATTTAAAATTTATTATCCCAGATTTACCATTCATAAATCCACGTAAGTTAATTAGTATCAAATCATTCATCTCCAATAATAAATATATATTTACTCTAATTTATTTTTACCTTCAGAATCAGCTTCACCTTTTAACCGTTTGACAACCGACTCTGATATCTGAAATGAAAAAAATTATAAATAAAAAATAAAAAGATAATAATAAAAGCACACAACTTTAAAATATTTTAACATCAATGATCACTATACATCAGGGGTGAGGAAAAGCCCTTTTTTCCTGGTCTGGGACCGATTCTCGATCTCTGAGAACGAAATATTTTTTTATAAACGTGTTTGCCGGTCCCACTTTTGTCATTCTTGTCGGTCTGAAGCACCTGTCCATTTCTATTATTGGAACATGTTTTTTAATTTTTTTTATTCCTTTCTTCCCCCCGGTAGTGATGACATCAAGTGGGACCGATTGACAATTTTATTTTTCCACACTCCTGCTATACATGTAGGTTATCTTCTTACAGTTTATCTTGCATTTCAGTTCAGTACAGTTTCCTCTAACATGAACATCAGGCCTCCCCATTTAGAAATGGCAGGAAAGCAATCCATTGTTGTCCTGATAATTCCAGGTGAGAAATTTCAAATAAGGTTCAACACACTGAAAAATATACGCATCACACATACTAAAGCAAAATGAGGAAACACAAGGCAGAAATTCTCTCCAGCTGCTCACCTCTCACGGTAGAAACATTCACCTCTCATGGTAGAAACACTCACCTCTCATGGAAAGGCCTGAATACAGTTCAATTGTCTGCCTATTGCCATGTATTGTTACAATATTGTAGGTTTGTTTTAGTCGTTTGTTTACACTTATTTCCGTGCTTATATCCACTTACGGTACGAGCATGCTGTCCTGGGCACATACCTCAGTTATGTGGGCTGTTTGTCTAAGACACTGAGGCCGGTTATGTTGTATGTACAAAGGATGACCATTTATACAGAGACAGAAACTACTGCTCTCAAAAAATCAATGAGCAAATAGGCAGTTTCTAATGCCGATTTTATTTTTACTTCTAATAATAATATTTTGGCTTGTGAGCTCAAACAAGGTAGGGAAAATACTGGAAATGATACATTATACAGTTCATTTGAAATTAGTAATTTAAAAATGATACTGCCACTTTGTTTTGTTTTTGTTACACCCGGTAGTATAGCTTGGAGCAAAGTGATGTCAGCTCTGTCCAATGGCTCTATGCACAGTGTAAACAAACGCTCTAATTTATGACAAGGCGCTTCGTTTTCATCAACCTGACTTGTAAAACAACATAAATGACTTGATAGTATAATAAACTATTTAACTAAATATATTTCAATTTGCATCAATAGAACGTGACGTGACACGTTAGGTATTACATAACCACCAGCTCACCGGAGGGCATATTCATGGGGATGGTACAAAATGGCTGAGTCCGTTATATATAATAGCCGTCACATTTAAGTGTTTTATTAATTAATTATATGACTATACTTGTTGATATTAAGCAATAATGTGCATTATATATCGTTGACTATGGTTTCACTACACAGATCACTTCCGGGTGAGAGTTCATTGATCACGGTCCACTATAGTTCCTAATTGTGACACATATTCACTTCTAGAAAATGGTGAAGAATTAAAACAATATGTATGTTTAATGGTAAGCCTTCTGGCTGTATTTTGCCCATGTTATTTTGTAATATTGTGCATCGACCTTTTGGGACATGGGTATATAGCACAAGTGACAGCCGGAGTGAATCGGTTAATGAACCACCTGTTCAAACCGGTACTACAGCCAGATGCGGTCATATAGCAAAAAACTGAGTCGGAAATGTTTTCAATTTTGGAGTGAAAATAAATGCTAATATAATGTATGTTCGCAATGGTGTATGTTGTTAGTGCCAACAAGAACCCGTTCTATGGGCAATCTTCGCTTGAAGTTGGGCAGTTTAACATGGGTTTCAATGGCAGATGACATCTGTGTAATGAGACCTATGCATACGAGGCCAAATGCCTTAATTGTCCCCACCTTTAAAAAATTGGGTATAATATCCGCCTGGTCCCCTCCATTATTATTTTTAGTTAGGGTTGAGGGTTAGGGTTAGGGTTAGGGTTAGGGTTAGGGTTAGGGTTAGGGTTGGGGTTGGAGTTAAGGTTAGGGTTAGGGTTAGAGGAAGGGGGGACCGGGCGGATATTTTTTCCAAAAATTGGTACCTAAATGAATGTATTGTCATGTAAACGTTTGGTATTGTACAGTATAATTTTTAAAGGATTCATTTCAAAATGCTGTGGTTTTCGAGAACAAGGATACATCTACATGTAGTGAACGCTTAGTCGCATCATTTCACATCTGGACATCTGTGTTAATTTCCTCCAAAAGCACCAAAAAACCCATCCTTGACAGTTGAGGATTTTAACACAGAATGTAATCACCAATGTGTCAAAGAGTTCCAAATGTTCTTCAAATAAGAACCCTAATCTTAAACCTAACCTATTGTTTAAAAATTGGTGAAAGTCGCAACTTATGACAGTTATTGTGCTACTAACGCCAATTTATTTAATTCAAAAGTTGTTTGGTTTTAGGCTAACTGTTTTTGGTCTCTAAATTCGGATGACCGGTCCTGGTAGGGCAACAATAAAATGGAGACAGAATGAGAGGCAATCTAAGTCTTCACACAAATTCAAGCGTCACCACTGCCGCACTTCATGAGATTACCTTCACAACCCCCGTTTCATCCATTTGCTCTACTACAACACGATGCGTGCTGCCAGTAGCCCCCATTCCAAGAAATCGTGCTGCCACAAACCCGGAAATTTACACTCCAAGGTCAGCGGAAAGTCGTGTGCAGCAGTAAAAATATTCGTACAATTTATTGAAGCAAAATAATGAACAAGTTCACGTTTTTAATGCATCACAAACAAAATTAAATAAATGTTATAAAATCAGCCAATATATATTTATATGACCATTGTTTTTCAAATATTAAAAAAATTGGTATAATATAAAATTTGTTCACGCCTACAAATGAAAAGGAGTTTGGCTACATATTGAAGAGTTCGCAAGAGAACTGTCATCTTATGTGGATTCCAGGAATATTCTCTGTTGGCTTCTTTTCTGTTAGCTTGTAGAAGTGGTTAGCTCATCAGCTGTATTAGTGAATATGAGCACAGTAGGTCTTCACCAACCAAAGCTTTTTATTTTAGTTAATAATATTATAAATGAATAGTTAAAAATATCCTTCATAGCAACTTTGCTTATAAATTAAGCATGGCCCTTGCTACAATTAGTGACAATTGTATTCAAGTAGCTATCCTTAAATGATAAAATTCACTGGTTAGATGGTGAATATTAAGTTCTACAGTTAGCTTATACTTGAAATACTCGATGTTCTGCTCTTTCCATTCATTGAAAGTAGTTCCACAGATTTGAAGGTGCCAGCAACTGAGAGGGTGGGTAGGGCAGTTATATTAGCCTAAAGGAGACCATATATAGTCATCATAAGCTTCTAAATTAGGCATGAGTTCGACCCGTACCCTCCTTTCAATAGTTAGGGTTAGAGTTAGTCTTAGAGTCTTTGATATAGAGAGGGTACGGGTCGAACTCTTTCCCTAAATTATACTAATATTTTTTAAAATACTGTATCTGTACTAATTTTTTTTTCTTTCAAAATTCAGTTATGTGCACGAAGTTGGTTTATTATCATCATGGGTGAACCAGTGAGCATAAGCATTCAGTTCTAAAGCTTATCACTATTTATAAACAGACAATTGTTAGCCAAATATCTACCTTTTTATTAGTATTTCTACCTTTCAAATGAGCACTAATCTGTCCACTATGTTGTAAAGTTTACAATATTTTAAGGTAAATTACAAAATAGAAGGAAATGTTTTATTTAACGATGCACTCAACACATTTTATTTACGGTTATATGGCGTCGGAAATTACAAAATAGAGTCCTTGAGAACCAATGTTGACAGACAACATTTTTGGAAAACAAATATATCAATTCTGATGTCTTGCAATCATGTTATAAGTTGAGCAAATGAATTGTTATAATGGTAAAATTGTTTGGTTAAAAAAATATAAGTTGCATTCTGAGTTTTAATAAATATACATGTATAAACAGAAATCCAGAAAGATATTTATGTTATAACATATAAGGACCATATATTTTTGGCAAGTATCTGTAAAAAGAGTATTGCCAGTAAATGCCATGACAATAATGTTACTACAGTAACTAGATAGCATTGCAGCTGAGAACAGACAAAAATGGTTTTTAAAATAAAGTTTTCTTTCAAATGACACTGACAGTCTTTGAAAATCATAGAAAACATATTTTTGAGTGGTTTAAGTTCAATCTTGCTTTCTTTACTCATTTTAACTTTATTTTTTACAAAAATGTCTGTGAATATGACAAACATATGTTTACTTTCCCCATGTAAAAGTCAATGACATCAGAAATATTTATATTCAAATGTATATACTGTTGTGCATAAACAAGGCAACCACCGAAACAGGTCCCTCACTGAAATGGGTCCACGGATGATAATATACCATCATCAGAAATAGAAAAAGTGGAAATAGCGTCTTCTAGCTTTAATAGGCCTACTAATAAGTTGATACATATAGTTATAATTCTGTAATAATTTCTTTTCTCAGTGACTTGAAGATGGCGGGAACGGCGGATGTGATGGAGGGATTCCTCTGTCCTCTGTGCATGAAAGACTTTGGCACAGTCACACAGCTGCAGGAACACTTTGAAGTGGCTCACACTTCTGAGGACAAGGCCGTCTTCCAGCATTTGAAAGGTAAACAGTTTGGTGTAAACATAAATACGTATTGAGGGGCCTGAGGGGCAAGATCAAATCACATTGGTGAATCCATTCAACTGATTGGGGGTTTTTCCATTTCAACCAGTGCACCAAAACTGGTCAGATCTGTGATATGTCTTCTCCTGTTTGTAGGAAAGTGCATATAAACAATCCCTTGCTGTTAATGGAAAAATGTAGCAGGTTTCATCAGATGACTAAGTCAGAATTACCATATGTTTGACAATCAATAGCCAATAATTAATTAATCAATGTGCTCTAGATATTGGTGTCATTAAATAAACTTTAAAAAAACTTTTAAATGCTTATTGGTCTTTTGCTAAAATGTATCTGTATATGCTATTACACATAAATTATATCTGTCTTAGCCATATTATAATGCTAGAATTTAATAACTAAACCAAAATTTCAATGCAGTATTTACAATAACTTTTAAACAAATTTCAGAATTGCTTGCCCATAACAGAATGCTTGAAATGTAACAGAAAAGGAACCCTGTAATTAAAAAAAAGAGTCCAATGTTATTTTCATATTTATTGATCTCATTCAATGCCACAACCATTGGCCTATTATTTCTTTTATCTAGTTGTGAATCGGTAGTCTGTAATGCTTTACGTTATACTTAATCATCAAATGTATTGGAGGACAATACTTTTTTTAGGTCAATGTACAACAGTATACTGGACTGAGAAGTGTTTGTGATTTATGGGAAACATTGTTAAAAAAGCCTTAATACAAAGTCTACTTGTTATTTTTGTCATAAAAAATATTAAATGTTTTGCTACTGAAGATGCATTTTAAAAGCTATGCCCCATATCTTTAATTCTTTGTGTATATTGTCACTGTACCTATACTCAGTATAAAAATTTTATTCTTCTTTTTATCCGTAAAGGTTTTTTTGACAAGGCCAAGAAGCGGATTCTCGGAGACAAAGATTTGCTTGGTTTTTCATCACCGTTCGGTGGACAGAGGGAAGATGACTCTAGCTATTTTGCTGCATCCAGCGTGATGGGATATGACCCATCGTGGTGGGAACCGCAGGAACTGGGTGACTTTGTTATACTACTAACGTATTGTCATGACTCTAGCAACTTAATTTATATGTACAATTTGCTGTTCTTCCTCTTTCTTGTATATAGAGGATTTTCTTCATAGACATTTTTATCAGACAGATCACGTTAATATCAGTTGTTCAATGACCAACCAATTACAAGCTTATTGATCCAGTGTGTGATTTACTCTGATATGGGTGACTTTGTCATTAACCACATTAGCCAGTTGCTAAATTGTGCGTTTATTTGTTTACATAATGGTTACGTGTACTTATGACTATACTATTTCCTTATTTCTGAAATTAAAACTTAAGTGTGAGTATGGCCCCTTAAAAGGATCGTATCTGGTTTAAATTTACTAGAGGTGCAGTAACAAAAATAATCGGAGCGCAGTAATATATAATCTTTTTCGGAGAGACAAAAAGGGCACTTTTTCAACTAAATGATAATTTTAAAACAATTTGTGGGAATACTGTCTCCTTCCACCTCCATTGTGGCTGCTAGATACATCCCTGCTTGACAAAGGTGGCCACATGCAGGTTTAACTGTATGTGTAATTTTGTATTTTGTTTTAGGAGTGATACGAAGCCACATAGAAACATTCAAAGCCAAGCGGGATGCTCGAGTTGATCACTTTGTAGTAGAAACCAACAAGCTGTTGATTCGACTTGACAAGCTCATAGCCGATGACGCCCCAACGGAACCCAGCAAACGAAAAGGTTTTATTATCATTGACTTACAGTTAAAATAAGTAATTACCAGTGATATAAACATGTCAATATTAACCTACCGGCCTTGGTAGTGGTTAAGGCTGGTAGGTACTGCTTCGACTCAGTGGGTAGATGTAAGACCACTACACCCTCTTCTATCTCACTAACAACTAACCCTCTGTCCTGAACAGACAGCCCAGATAGCTGAGGTGTGTGCCCAGGACAGTGTGCATGAACCGTAATTGGATATAAGCATGAAAAAGAGTTGAAATGAATAAATACATTAACCTTACTGTATGCCGAATAACCAATAGACATGACTTTTTGTAGTACTGAACCATAATCCCATAATTTGGGGTTATATCTCTTTTTAGCTAATGACTGAAATATCGAAGGACTCTACTAATTACACCACAAACTCCAAACAGCAGAAGCTTTGTAATCTTGCACTATACCATGTGTTTGACAGCTAATAATCTCTGTTTAGCACTTTAAGGATGTGATATTGTTAATGTAATCACATTGTGGATTTGACAGTGCACTGTTAGTCACTATTAGTTTAATGTTAAAAGAACTCTTGTTCATGACATCATTCCAACATGGACACGAATAGGATAAGGAATGGAAGGATTTATCTCTGTGATAGAGCACTCGCCGGAGCTTGCAGGATTGATTTCCCTCAATAGACTGATATTTTCCCATCCCAACCAATGCCCCACTACTGGTACATCAAAGGTTGTGGGATGTACTGTCCTATCTGTAGGAAAGTGCACATAAAAGATTCTTGCTTTTCACAAGAAATAGTTTGTGTGCTTTCTCTTGAAAGCAAGTTTTGAAATAGCCAGTTATTAGACACCAAATAGCCTTAGTTTAAGATGTGTTGAGGAATCATTAAACAAACACTATAAATCATAAAATTAACCTATGTCACCACCTAGAAAAAAATGAAGCAACCAAACATGCATCTATTAGAATGAAAGTTCTATTTTATGTCATTAAAGTATTCATGCAAGTAAAAAAATAACACAAATCTAAAAAAAATGTATTCTGGACAATTGTTGATATTAGATAGATGTACTATTTTAGTTACACACCTTGTTATTTCTATGGTGCTCTGCCTAAGAGGTACAGGAAATTACTACTGACTGACACAAATGTCTAGCTTCCACTGATTTGATTGTCAAAACAAAATTGATAAATTCTGACTGGCCTCGGTGGCGCAGTGGTTAAGCAATCAGACTACAGGCTGGTAGGTACAGGGTTCACAACCTAGTACCATCTCCAACACAGAGCGAGGTCACTACACCTCTTCTCTCTCACTAAATACTAACCCACTGTACTGGACAGACAGCCCAGATAGCTGAGGTGTGTGCCCAGGACAGCATACTTGAATTTTAATTGGATTTAAGCACGAAAATAAATTGAATTGAAATGAAATGATAAATTCTGCGAAAACAAGTCATAATGTTTTGTTTTGCAGTATGATCTTTAAAAGTTGCATTTACAGTTTGTTTGGTTCAACAACGACACCAGAGCACATTGATTAATTAATCATAGGCTATTGGATGTCAAATTGCATTTACAAGACATATATAAAAAAAAAAATGCATTTTAGTTTCTGTCCCAATGCAATAAGATCATGATTTACAGGAGTCCTTTTCTTTCCCTTCTGTGTAAGAAAATCATTCCATAGTACATTTAAACAAACCTTGTCTTTGCTTTTGTTGCAGCTTTTGAGAAGTCTGTTGTTCCATGGATTCCTGACAGTGAGGTTCCTGCGTGTCTGTCGTGTGCAAGATCGTTCTCCCTGCGGCGGCGGCGCCACCACTGCAGAATCTGTGGCGGCATCATCTGTTACCACTGCTCACAGTTTCTCACATTCTCTTACGCTCGTATGTAGTAGATCTGTATTAGTGTAACATTCATTAAACACTTTGGGATGTTTTACATTAAACTTTCTCACAAGTTTTAGATTAAACTTTACCATATCCAGTGGACCCATTTTCTGATTAGGTATTTTCCTGTCCTAACCAGTACCCCATGACTGGTATATCGAAGGCTGTGGTGTGTGCAGTCATGTCTGTGGGAAAAATATAGCGGGTTTCTTCTGAAGACGACAATTAAAAATTAATACATCAATGTGCTCTAATGGTGTTGTTAAAAAAAACTAATTTTATATTTCTCACAATTTTTGGTATGAATGAAAATTCAAATATATAAGAAGGAAGGAAGGAAGTATTTTATTTAACGACACACTCAAGACATTTTATTTACGGTTATATTGCATTGGACATATGGTTAAGGACCACAGATATTGAGAGAGGAAACGTGCTGTTGCCACTTCATAGGCTGCTCTTTTTGATTAGCAGCAAGGGATCTTTTATATGCACTATCCCGCAGACAGGACAGTACATACCATAGCCTTTTTTAGATCAGTTGTGGAGCAGTGGCTGGAACGAGAAATAGCCCAATGGGCCCACCGGCGGGAATCAATCCTAGATCGATCACGCATCGGACAAGGGCCGTACCACTGAGCTATGTCCTGCACCTAAAATAAATTTAATACTAAATATGGTTTTACCATATTCATACATCTTAAAACTTCATGAGATGAAACATTTTGCTCAAATATCTGGTTATGGTGAAGGTTTCTTTCACTTTTAATTTAAGATGTCTGATGACATCACAGTATTGCCTTTTTCTTTCACTTTATTCTCATCCATTGGTATAAAAATTATCTTGTTAAATTGTTTAATTGCAGAAAAATTAGTGAACCCTGCATTTAGCTTCCAAGGTGAAGGTTTTCTGAAGCGGACCAACAGCAACAGCAGTCTGAATTCCTTGGTGGGTCCAGACGGCGAACAGCACATGCGGATCTGTGATGTCTGTCGCAGACTCCTGGAACGCAGAGACAAGATGACGGAACAGCGCAACTCGAAACCTAATATTGTACTTCTCTATGACGTAAGGTTAACTCTTAATTTTTTTTTTTTTTTTTTTTTTAAATATCCATTATTATTTTTTAATTCACAGATACCCTGTTACAAATAACTGCCCCTGTCCAGGGAAACAGGGACAGATGATCTACATGACCCATGAATGATGTTTTTGTTTTTAAAACTAGTGATAATTTAATTCTAATTTTAATACTGATTCTGACAATACATAAATATATTAAATAGCTGTGAATACTGTATAAAATGTTTTAGGTAAATCTTGATCATCCGAGTAGTAGATGCATATAATAAAAAAATAAAAATTATGTTTTGACTGAAAAACAAACAAAAATTAATAATGTGGTTTTTATAGAAAGCATGTTGTCAACAAGGATTTCAAATATAATTTGGTTAAAGGGGCGGGACATAGCCCAGTGGTAAAGCACTCGCCTGATGTGTGGTTGGTTTGGAATTGATCCCCATCGGTGGGCCCATTGGGCTATTTTTCATTCCAGCCAGTGCACCATGACTGCTATATCACTTACTACAATTGGAAATTTTTTGCAGGTTTCCTCTCTAAGACAGTATGTCAGAATTATCAAATGTTTGACATGCAATAGCCGATGTGCAATAGTGATGTCGTAAAACAAAATAAACTTTGATTTGGTTAATGTATAACATAATAGAATATAATAAAGTTTAAAATGTGAAAACACTATTAAATTTTGAGGGTAGTAAAGCACTCACTTGATGATCGGTCGGACTAGGGTCGATCCCCATTGGTGAGCCCATTTGTCAATCCAGCCATTAACCATAACTAGCCATAACACGACTAGTATTAGCAATGGCTGTGGTATATGCTATCCTGTCTGTGCATTTAAAAGAACCCTTGCTACAAATGGAAAAATGTAATGGGTTGTCAAAATGACCAAATGTTTGATATCCAATAGTGATGATTAATAAAGCAATGCCCTCTAGTAGTGTCATTAAACAAAACAACTTCAACTTTAAAACTTCAAAATTAGCTAGCTCAATACAATCTTCTTCAGGATGTGGATAAAAACAGTCTAAAAACTAACTGTGTAGCAATATCAAGTTTTAATAATTTTTGTTCACGTCTGCAGAAAATGAAGACTTGTATAGATGATGCACAAGAACTTCTCACACGCTATATGCCAATGGTCGAGTCATTGAGGTAAACTTTATTGCTTGATTAGATTTGTTTTTCGTTTGTGCTTATCTCTAACAATTTTTGAAGTTAAAATATTAGCTTTTTAAATAAACATTCCAAAATATTTTTGTTTTATGAAATTATTAGGCTTCCTTTAAAGAAATATTTTTTTAACTGTCATATCCTTATTTGGACTGTGACAAACATATCATAGTTATTGTCACCGTTATGATTATGTATTAGAATTTTAAAGTTATATAGTTTGACCTTTTTGTAATAAATTATTAGAGATCGTCACTGTCATAAAGTTTTTACAAAATGTTTTAATTTTTGAGTCATTAATAAAAATATTAACCTTTTGTTTTAGCAATGGAGAATCGACATACAATTATCGGCAAGCCCAAATCTTGAGAGCAAAACTAAGCAAAATGTATGAAATAATAGATCAACTAAGGTAAGAGCATTTGATCATATTCGGGGTAAGAGGTGGTTAGCAAATGACAAAATGCTTACATGTGAAATAACAGAATTTATTACCCATATAGTTAAAAATATTTTAGTACATGTCAAAGTCATATGTCCCACTAGAATGCCAAGTAGGACGTAACACTTTGACATCACACAATGATGTCATCAACTGATGCACTACAACCTTACAGGAACATCAACCAAACGAGTTGAGTGATATACATTACAGTTGATTATGGGTAATAAATAGGATATTAAACTCGCTACCATTTCGTATCATGTTTATGTCACTCATGAAATAATTTTCATTGTCACTTGCTAAAGCTCATAACATTTGAAAATTATTTCACTCGGGACATAAACATGATACGAAATGGAAGCTCGTTTAATATCCTATAAATATTAGATAAAATGTTTACACCTGAAATGACAGATCAATTGAAATAAGAGCATTTCGTCATGATTTAGCTGGTTGTTGAAATATGACAAAATGTTTGCTACACTGCAGAAATTAAAATACTATGAAATATTTACTTAAAGTTTGTGGTTGGAATTATCATGGCTCAAGAAAATTTTAATATCTCAAGCTAATATTGTCCACAGCAATATCTAGAGGAGAGTCGTGTTGTGGTAAAATTGGCTCAGGAGAAGCATCCAAGGGATTTTTTGGGCATTATTTTCATCTCTAAAATAATTTGTGTGTCTTTTTCATTCCTGCCACCCCACCTTTGGACCTATCTGAATATTCAAACAACCAATTGGGTGATTATAATTGTCCACTGTGTCCAGAGTATCCACTTCCAGTCACATGACTTCGTCTTCCTCTGTAGCTTTTTCTTCCATTTCCCACTTTTTTACCTGATTATGTCTCACTGATAAGTATACCTCTACATAAATGTGGGTGGAATCTAGCTCAGTCAGTAGAGCGCTTGCTATCATTGTAGGATTGAACCACCTCGGTGGACCTATTCTCTGACTGGGTTTTCTCCTGTCCAAATCAATGCTGCACAACTGGTATATCAAAGGCCATGATATGTTCTGTCCTGTCTGTTGGAAAGTGCTGCTAATGGAAAAAAAATGTAGACGGTATCATAATCCTCTTAATAGCTGCTGATGAATAAATCAATGTGCTCTAGTGGTGTGGTTAAACAAAAACAAACGTCACTTCTACATAGATAACTTATTTTGATGATTTGTTTTTCCCTCAGCAAGAAGATTCTAATTCTTAATCTGGATGCAGAGCCTCCGCCGAACCCCAAAGAACTTTACCTTCAGAAGTCCATTCGGATTTACGCCAGCAACTTCATGCAGGAAAACCTCATGGGTTTGCAAGTATGTTACATTTTGTCTGTTAAGTTTGTACACATTGAAAGGCTATTTATTTTCCTACATTTATCATATTGATTCAGTTTCCATGTAACAAGTTTGACTTGGAACAAGGAAATAGTTACTCTATAGTTGGACATTAAAACATTGACCTTATAGTAAATGAATACCTAATTAAACCAATATACTTCAGGCCTTAAACATAACATCAGCAAAATGTGTAGTTTATACCATACACAAATTTCATATCCTAGGGTAATCCAGATGTGATGGCAATTTGAGATGTAGATGTTGAAAACCCAATACGCCTTAGAGTAACTTCTTTATATGGATATAAATATACAAATAAGAAATAAAAAGTCTTTGATTTGCTCAAGTCATATCTATTATGAATATGCATATGTGATAGATATTTAGAAGTATACACCTCACTGCACTTGCTAAGCTGTCTACTTTTCTCTCATACAGCCTCCTACGTTCATTGTGTTAGCCAGGAGTTCAGACATTATTAAAAGATGTAATATTATTAATCAGCTACTGGCCCAACTGGAGGGGAATTTAGATTTTGTCTTCATCTATCTGTCTGTCCCACATGTTTTTTTCACAATGCCTTTAGATATTGAGCTAAAAGTTTGTGTATATCTTTATCATGTATTGTTACAGATCAAGTTTGACTTCATGGCAATTTACCCATTTTTCACTTGAACTTAGGAAATATAAAAATTAATTTTCCAGACTTTTTGTGTTGCAATGCCTGAAGATATTGAGATGACATTTTGTATATAGCTTTATCATGTACTGTTACAGATCAAGTTTAAATTTCATGGTGATTTACCCATTTTTCACAGAGTTATGGTCTTGTACACAAATTTGATAGGTCTGGTAAGGGATGTGTATTGCTTTAGCAGTACTCTCAGAATGCTTGTTTATTCTAATTGCAGGCCTTACCCAGTGAAGAAGAATACACCAGGATGCAGGAATCAAGAAAAGAGAAGATACAACAGCAGATTGCCGTTGAGAGACTTGCAGCAATGGAGGCCCAAGAGAAGGAAAGACGGAATGAAGAACCTGAAAAACCAGGGAAATCCCCAACAGACAGTGTCAAACAGCTGGGTCACCGCCGATCCGATTCCTCCGACAGTGTCGGCAAGGGGTGGAAACCTGCAGAGGTCGTTGCCAAGGCTGACGACCCCATGCTGCAGCAGATAGAAATAATCCGTGGTTACGTTCGCCAGGCACGAGAGGCAAAGAAATGGGACGAAGTGGAGATGCTGGAGCAGAATTTAAAGGAAATACAGCAGGAATATCTACGTCAGCAGGGACACAGTTTCAAGTCTTAGCGAGGCACAGTTTCAAGTCTTAGCATGTCAATGCAGGAATGTGTAATGGCAGCACGATGAAAGATTCTAAGTCTGAGCATGCCTTGTGGACAGTCCACGTGAATGAATGCCTTACTCTGGTGGCACTTTAATACTTCACGTGCTTTGATTATTAAAGGTTGTGTGCAGAGGTTCAGAATTACGATGATCATTGCTAGATTATGTAACAGTAAATTGTAACAAAGGCACAGGGTTTATATGTTAAACATCAGTTCATCAAATATGGATTGAATTTAGCTATAAATATATAATATATTTTGTAATTTTACCAGAAAAAACACATTTGGATATCATATTTTATAAAGAAAAACTTAAATTTGGCTTAATATCAGTAAAAAAAAAAAAAAAAAAAAATTCACAAGATGATTAAGCTTGCTTTTGTCTCGAGCCTTGATGAAGATGACTAGATTTTGTAACAGAAGCTATTTTTATTTTTATTGAGAAAAATCTTGTGATAAACCTACAGTTTTAAGATTGTGTTTATTCACAAAGAGGTAGAAAAGTATCATGGTCACAATTGTTTTTCTTTTTGTACCAACCTGGAATGTATTCCCACAACCATGAATGGAGCGTATTTATTATATTCAGTTTGGGAGTTGATAAATCACATAACTGGTAGCCTGGAGCAAACTGATGTTCTTCGTGTACTACGGTTTTGTGTATTATGCAATGTAGATGCTGATGTATTATACCAGTGTTTGGCATTTTTATCTAGCAATTTAGTTTTTGGAATCTAATTTAGTCTTCTATCTTTGCAGTCATATTATTAATGTTGTTAAATAGCTTATATGTAAAGATGTGTGTATCTTGGTAAGATTTGCTAGCATTTTCAGTGCTTTGAATTTTTAAATCAAATTCATCAACAATTTATTTTTTGTAACGTGACTCACCCATAAAACCTGTCCTGTTCCGTTTTAGAAGTAATTTATTATATTTCTCTTCCCTTTGTTTTTACAAATGGATGTAAAAATAAATAAAAATAAAAAGCCTGCCATCCCACTATTAAAATGTAATTTTAAAGGCCTTATCCCCATTTCTTAATATTTGAAGCTTCTTTAAAGGTGTTGCATACTACCAGAGTCTGAGACTGCAGGTCATATTTTTCAAACAGTATTTAAAGATAATGTACAGGGATCGAACGTAAAGACGGAAATGGTTATATCTGCAGAATTAATTGCTGTAGCTCAAGGGCTTTATCAATGAAATTTTATTGCCACAGGATAAAAATTATTGTGGTCAGTTGACGGAATTATGTTTGCTTTTTTAGTTATTTATTTGTTGCAAAAGTCACTGGTTACAATTGCAGTAGACAGGCTCAAAATCGCAGTAGGTAACAAATTGCTACGTACAAGTCCTGGTGTATTTTGTGTTATTTTCGAGTTGTATACTTTGAGAAAAAGAACTTTTTGTAATACAACTAGCTGAATCATGAATTTTATTTAACAAATAGAAAAACCTAAATTTTGTATTGTGCATAAAATCATTTTGTTAGGAGAAACATTTAATTGTGTGGAATTCCAGTTTAACAAGCTGTTTGAGAACAATATCAATAAAACTTGAATTTGTTTTTACGGTTAACTTTGTGCATTTTTTTAAATTGTATTAGTAAAATTTTTATCTAATATTTTTTGGTTCAGCATATTGTGATATGTGTATTTATTATGTCATAGGCATCGGAACATGCTAGCAACTGGAGTGGCCAGTTGTATATCAGTTCATTCATTCGCCTTTCAACCGAGATGTGTGTGTACAAAGCATACTCAGAGTTGGGAATGGCCAGTGGCCCCTTCTTCCACCCCTATGTATGTTTCATCCCAGCAAATGCAGTATTTTTCTTATTTTTTCACACTACAATTGGTGTATGTGCATTCAGCTTTATCGATGTTCTTGCCATTAATTAACAGACTGGTACTGATGTATATAATTATATATTGTCATCTGTATGCTATGTCCAGCAACCAGAAATATATTATAAATTAATATTTGTAATTTGAATCAATCTTTTGTATTTAGGAATTAAATGGGCATTTTGTCGTAAACTTCCTTGAATGAAGGCAGAAGACAATAAGAGTGCAATCAAAGCATACAGCTTAGATCTGCATAATATTTATTTCTCCAGCAGCCTGGTGACAAAGTCATCAAGGTTAACGCTGGTAGACACAGAGTTGGTATCCCAAACTGGTCACAACTTGAGTAATTGCTTAGTTCAGTAATGAGAGGTAAAAGCTACCATACCAACTTTTCTTGCCAATCATTAACACACAGCCGAGATGTTTGCCCATATCATACTTGTACAGTAATTGGACGAAAAATAAATTGAAAACTCATTAGGAAAGGGGATCTTAGGAGCTGTTTTGAGTCTTATTTTTAAAATGTTGAAGATCAAACCAGAATCAGTCATATGAAGACTTCTACTAAAAATAGGAGTTAAACAATCGGCACATTTTTTTCTTGGCAGTAGTTTGTCATTTTAAGACATTTATTTATAAGGAACATGGAAATTGTGCAATGTATGGGAAATCTGTATTGGATAAAACATCCTTGATCACAAGATAAAATAAAATATATGGGCAGGAAATGTTTACATTGGTAGTGTTCAGTCTTATTTGATTTGATCATTTGCCAGTGTGTCTGTCAGAATTTTTTTTTTGGGTATGGCGCTATGGAATTGAATGTAACCAGAGTCAACAGGGGGTATGGGGGGCCTCCCCCACAAAGAAAATGGGTTACATTTAGGGTTAGGGTTAAGAAAATCATACAATAATGATAGGTCATTAAGTTTGTCAAAATGTTAACTTAAAAAAATCATAATTTGGGTATGGCACCATACCCGTTTTACCATCTGGCAGAAACTCTGTTTGCAGTAATTTGCTCAGTATATAATACAGGAAAAATATAAAACTTTTCTTATTCAAGACATCATCATGTGCAATAAAGAGCTTAAAACTTTCTTTGTGTTTTTTTGTGGTATTTTAAACCAATTAGTTAAAAAAATGATTTTTCAGGTGATATAATCCAGACTAGAATAAAGAGTCTAAAATATGCAGCTTGTTTGTAAAAAAACCCAAATCTTTTTGCAGTCTTGATTCAAAGGGTCACCGGAACATACAATATTATTCATTATATAAAAAAAAAAATTTCCCAATTGCGAAAAGGGATTTGTTCATTCCAGTATAATTAAATTTGTTACATTCATTACAATACAATGTCTTCCCCATTGGTCCAGCCGTAGCAATGGGAGTTTGTTCATTTCTCGAATTTGTCAGTGTTGTTTTAACTCTACCCCCCCCCCCCCAAAAGTCAAAATAATATAATAATAGTATGTATGTTTCAGATTTAATTATAAGTATTGTCTGTTATTTCTTTTACATTCTTCTGGGTATGAACAAAAAAGAAAATCATACAAAAACTTGTTTGAGAACGGCTTTGCAGAACACACAATTTATGAATGATTTTTTGTTCATACCCAGATGACCGACAATCCTTACATGGCTCCAACCCAGTTAGTCCACAGCTAGTCTCAGTGGAGTGGGACAAGGCCAAACAGTTTCACTCACTCTCCCCATTGGGGATGATTATCCAGCAGTTCTCGTTTCCATATATCCCAGGCCTAGTGATATCAAGACGACTCAACTGGAGCATGGCCCTGTCAAGTAGTCCCATACCAAAAAGAGATATATTGCAGCTTTACATCATAATCTATATACGTTTGTGATGTCCTAACAAAAAACTTCTGGCTCCGTGTTGCATGTTTGTGGAGACTTAAAATAAATAAAAATTACCAACCTAAACAAAAGAAAAAGTTCACCAACTCTTAATTGCTGCTATAAAGAGACTAAAATCATCTTGAGACTTGGCAAAATTTTGGGTGATTTCATGAATTTTAATTATTCATATAAAGGTGGCGATATATGGATATCAAATTGGATTGAAATATGGGGCTTCCATTTGACAACAAACCCTACTAGCAGTAGTTTGAAATGATGTCACAATATATATAAAAAAGTTCGTTTCATTTAAGGAGCACATTGATTTATTAATCATCGGCTGTTTGATGTCAAATATTTGGTAATTTTCACATGGTCTTATAGGGGTGCACAAATCGGTTGTCCGCGCGCCTGGCACAACCAAAATATGTTGCGGGAAATCATTCTTTGTCAAATAGTTGCCCCACGGGCAACCAAGAAAATCATAAAACAAGTAAAATGAAAAACAAAACTTCATGGCACTCGGACAGTCACGAGCAATTCAAAAGTATCGAAACTGATAACTTGACAAACGGGATGGGATATAAATATCCACCCTAACGCCCACTCAGCGTCCACCATGCATGATTTTGAAGAGTTCAATGCAGACAGATACGTTTCAGAATGGTGGCTATTGGCAAAGGGCACAAGACATGTGAAAGGCCACAAACTACACCAACAACCATCCAGTTCTGAGCTAAAAAAATTCTATCTTCCGATGTGAACAATCGGTTACATAATCTATCCGACACCTAACATATAATAATAATACCAAATATTAACAGGGATCTCGCGACTAACGAGAAGCGGTGTCATCAAGAATTCAGCATAACAATGTTTGCCTATTTCAATAATCAGAGTTATTAATTTTAACGGCAACATGTATGAAAGCAAAGTCTGAAAAATCTGTAGCGTGTTATTTTAACTTTGTAAAGTCTTTGAGCCAAAGTAATAAAAACGGACCGACATTGCGTGTCAGTTTCAATACACATGCTAGTTCAGGGCCAAAGACAAGTAGGCTAGGGCTGAGTTCAGCTAGACCGAGCAAAACAAACATGTCCGCTAAACTGGTTTATGCGCGAGCAAGTCTTAGAAAGGAAACCTGCTATGTTTCCATTAGTAGCAAGGTATCTTTTTATATGCCCCATACCACCACCTTTGAAATGCCAGTCGTAGTGCACTGGTGGGAACAAGACATGGTCCTATGGTGCATCAGATGAGCACTTAGCTGTAGAATCACACAATGATGTTGGTACAGTTCCACACTTTATTCAGTCCATACTGCTTTGTATTGGTTTATTTTCAACACTTTGCTTTATTCTTAATATTTCCCAAAATTTAATCACAAGAAAGGTGAACGAAAGCATTTCTACTGTAAAATACACATTTTATTTGACAATCTCAAATCTAAAATACATGTCCTACTAGGTATAGCAAAATTGTGCTCATATGTATATTTTATACATGTATGCAATTTTAGACAATAATAAATATGAAATGTAGTAAACACCTATTGAAAATGGAATTTTTTTAATGAGTAGTGTAATGGGAAAAAAATGTAGTTCACATTTTGGTTAATTGTCACTTCTATTAGTACACTGATAAATCAAATTTTTATAATGAATTTACTAAAAATTATCTGCTATTTTTTCTGCTGATACACAAATAGGTTAAACTTCTTGTCATACAATGAGGAGTTAGCTCCCTATTCAGAGTGTTGCTTGTTTTACACGTTAAACTTCTTGCAATGAAGAGTTCTCCCCTCTTAGGCAGTGTGTCTTCTCCTTTTAAAGTCAACCTATTTTAATGAATTAGCATATCTTCTATTACACTGATAGATCAACTTCTTCAATGGAGTTCTCTCCCCTTATTCAGCAGGTGTTCCGTCCTGTATTACATATAGGTCGAATGTTTCAATGAAATGACTTCTCTCCCCTCCTTCAGCAAGTGTTCCATCTAGTATTACACTGTTAGGTAAAACATCTTATAAAAGTTATCCTCCCTGTTATGCAGCGTCCTCTTCGACATCTTTGCGCTGGAACTTGTATTTACCACGCATTTCCTTCTCCACAGGCACCCAAGCAGGACAGGGCACCTGGCCTGGCACCTCACAAATACACCAGCGCGACGAGCCATGGCCGAAATTAGCCGGGTTCATCTTCTTTTCCTTGAGCAGAGCCTCTGCCTGGAGAACATCTCTGAAAGATCAACATGTTAATTACATGCAGTTTAATGAATTCTGAATTCACAATAGTTTTTAATGATGAAAACATATTTTTTACAGTTTTTTTGCAAAATGTTGTACTTTTTGACACTAACTCTTAAGAAGAAACACACTACATTTTTCAATTAGCAGCAAGGGATCTTTTAGATATACACTTTCCACAGACAAGACAGCACATACCACAGCCTTTTATATACCAATTGTTGGGCACTGGTTAAGAAGGGGAAAAAAAACAATCTGACACTGGGTCCATGGAGGTAGCTGAATCCTATGATGTGATATACTGACAGGAACTGACCTGTTGTTTGCTACTGTTGCCAGTGATAACAAAGATACACGTTAATAAAATCATCTATATCTAGCTTAATATAATCTGACGTACATATTACAGTATATCAATGATTATAATTCAATGTTATGCTGTAAAAAATGACCACTGGATACTCATAACTCACGCTGGTTTACACATAACTCTCTTTAAATGGTCGTGAATTTCTTCTTTGCTCCTGCTATCAACATCAATCAGAATCTTCTGACCATTGTCTAAAATTAACAAAATATAGTACCTAATTAATATATGTAATAAATTAAGAATACCTGCATAAATTTTAAAGCTATTCAATAATAATCAACAAAATAATCAGAGCTATTAACACCTGTCCTGGATAGATAGATAGATAGATAGCCCAGAAAAGGGAAGTATGTGCCCAGACAGGGCTCACCCTGGATCAAAAATACCTGTAGCCAAAATATTAGCCAAATGGAATTTTGATTAGCCATATTGAAAATGCTTTAGCCAAATTTGTTTTACGCAGTACTGTATAGAGTATTTATATATGAATATTTATCTTTTTCAGCTAATTGTGTACAAACTGGAATAAATAGGAATAACAAAACCTCAATGGGGTTAGGGGCAGTTAATATATTACTTCGAGTTTTTTCAGCGGGGGTGGGGTTAGGATGGGGTTAAGCAATATCTTCAGAGTTTGAAGCCAGTACCCCATATACCCACCCCCACTTCTAAGGCCTATGACATTAAATTAACAAACATACAGAGATATGGGGGTGGGTGGATGTTTATGGATGATGGTGTTTTTTCGTTCTTCCTTTTTTCCCAAATAAAAATTTGAGAGCTTTTTTTATATATAGAACTCATTATTTCTTTAAATAGCAATCTTTATGTTAGTTTAAATAAGTTAAGTTTTTGTTTTTTGTTTTTTAAGTGACCCATCAATTCCCCACCCCAAACGATTTCATAATTTGTGCCATTTTTTGTAAAAATTAGCCAATGGGTAATTTGGCTACCGACAGCGCGAGCCCTGCCAGAACAGTGTGCTTTAACCCTAAGTGAATACAAGCATAAAAATATAATTTAAAAGTCAGGCATTCATGCAAAGATTTATAAGGCAAACCCTTTAATTTACAGCCTGACCGACTTAAAACAATTGACATCTGACTACTGGTTAGTGAATCCGGTCTGCTTTGGTTAACAAAATTAACAAACTAATACCTAAATAAAACTTAAAGAATGGAGAAGGGGTTGTATTCTTAAATGTCAGCATCTGCACAGCTGGGTTTTTGTACTGCAGTTGTGGTAGGTGCCAAAACACAAAGTCACTGAAAAAGAAAAAGCAAAGAAAAAACCACGACTGCCATTATTAATGATCCATTACATTGTGTACATATTCAATCTTAAAAAGTCGAGATTCTGGGATACCACACTCATACATAAGGTAAATAGTTTATGTGAATTAATTATAATAAAAAGTTGGAAACAAAATCAACCAATAGGATTCTTCATTAACAACATGTAAGTTTAATGTCATGACTGAACTCGAGAATAATCAAACTAAAGCTCTATGGCATCAGATTTAGGAAAAAAAGTGTATTTTAGACACAGTAGCTTGCGACCATTTGGTTGTTGACAACTGCTAAAGATACACAGTTTACTCTAACCTCCCCTACATATCAATATTAATAAGGAGAAGGCTGGGGGTGACTCAAGTTATGTTGTAACTTGTAAGCAACCAATCAGTTTGTATGCAACTGATGTTGAAGGGTTAATATCAACAAATATACCATTTCTTCACATGTGTTTTCTCAGGCAGGATAACACATACCATGTCATGACTTTTGTTAAATCAACCTTGCATGGATTACTCTCCCCAAATCTGCAAGACTATAAAATTATAAAAACTGAAACAGCCTTTAACAGGATCAAAGATAACACTGTACTTACTATGCACCTTTGCTTGCCACTTGTCCATGATTGTAGTTTATGGTGAGTATTTTTATATAATTTTTTAATATTAACTGACCTTTTTCTAAATAATCAAGTGTGCGTCTTATTGGTGCTCTTCCTTTCATAAAAGGCATTTTGGATTACCTTTCTCAGTATTAACTATTATCAATTTCACTTATTTTATATTTTTGTAATTTGTTAAAATTAAACAGTTGAAAAGCTTTCAATGGGGTATTTTCCCCCACAAGAACTGCATGCTGTATCACTGCTGGATAAAATATAATAACATAAATTAGCAAATGACATTGGCAGTCAAATCATGAAATCACAAATTGTCAACGATGAAAAATATTTGTCCACGTTTCATGTGTACAAACCAATTTACTGTAAATACCGTAGTATTTACATAAGTACAGTAATATCGCGAAATAATTGGTCAGTTACTGAAATACATGTGCGTTAAAGACTGATGTTTTATATTTGATTGCTAGAAATAAACTACGGTGTACAGTTCGCGAACGTGCAAACACACATGTTTGCCAAAAACCTAAATTAATATTTTACGACATAATGCATTGCTTCTTGTTAAATAAATATTATTCATTACAATATTTACAGGATATAACAGATTAAATACATTAATACATATGGTTAGAAATACAAAGTAAATATAAACAATAGAAAATATGTTGTCGTAAACAGTAACGGTGTAAACATAATTTGTTTGCTTTGTATTTTTATCTATATTTTCCCTTTTTAAAACTATATTGTATTGCTTATTACAAAACATAGCTTCTCAGTTATTTGTTAGCTTCTATTAAAATGTTATATATACACTCTCGTATTTGACTAAACAATAAAGTTTCGAATTAGTTTATGTTAGATTGTGGTTCGTGCATCATAAAAAAGGATTATAAAAAAGAAACGCAACACCGGCAAGAAGCAGACGACGCCATGTGCGCGAATCAAAATGGTATCTAAAGAGTTACAGATCGGTTCTGCAGTTGCTGTGACATTAGGCGTTACTGTACTTGTATATATCATATGGAAAAGCTTACAGAAGACCAAAAGGAAGGGTATGATTAAAAAATGTCGTTATGGCATCTTTTAAAAACTATACGTTGGCTTACAATGTTCGGATTATCTAAACATTTAACCAGGAAAGTGAAAGTGACCTGTCAAGAATGTCTTATAATGACTCTCAATTTGTACCGCAGCATTGACGAATTTCTGATGCAACTTAATTAAAAGAAGGAAAATACCTTGGGCCATTAATTTAATTTGGATTTTAATGATATATATTTGAAAGTCAAGAACAAATTGTATTTTGTTTCTGTTAAATTACGACCAAAAGGTGATTTCAAGGACACCCTATTCTTAGCATAAAGGATTTTTTTTTTTTTTTTTTATTATGTCGTATTTTGTAACAGTTTTAATGAAAGCAGCAGTACAGGGTGTAAATAGACTAAAATACTGATTCCAATTAACAGTGGTCACAGCTGAAATAAGTGGACATCAGTCAAATATAATAGGCCCTAATCAGATAGCCTAATACAAACTGGTTTTATTTGTCACCAAGCAAAATTGTTAGTACTTATAAACATACCACATCCTTTGATATTAATGAGGCCAGTTTTGCTATTTTTTGACACAATTTTATTCACTGTCAGATCAATTGCCCACCTGTTTCATATGACAGTGAATATAACAGGTTTAGCTGACCTTGGGAGAATTCTGATCTATATGAAAAATCTAGCCATTGGGTTGGGGGACCAGTAGTCTAGAAAAATTACTTGACCCCATCTGACTTATATATACAGGTGAAATCATGTGACTACAATATTTGTAGCTCATTTTTTTTTTAATGTGACTGCACATTAATCACACTGGAACATATTTAACATGCCTGGAGGACAAATGGATATAAAATGTACTCATCCCCAGCAATTTTTATTTTCCTGTGGCGAGTATTAGTTTCTAACCCTAATATACATGTATGCCATTATAAACTACTATGTTGGGAGTTTTGATTCCACTGTTGAATATTATGGTTACCATAGTAACCATTGGTATAAATCTCTTTGTAAAACCTGTCATGAGTTTTCATGTTACTTAATTGGACTGGGAGTAACTGGTGACATGTTTCATAAATAATTATAGTGAAAATAAATTCTTTAGACTGTTTCTTCAAATTAGGTCCATGGTAAACTGTGACCACAACTGTTAAAGGGTAAATCATTGATTGTCCATATTTGTAATAGACATCGTCTAATTTTCCAGCACCAATCGAGATAATCATTTTTCTGTTTGTCCTAACAAGTGAAAATTTACTTGGACAAGCATAATGCACCTCATCAATTGGTTATCCGGTGGACACAACCAACACATCTTTCAACACAAATGTTTACCCTTCTAAAAATATATATTGATTCAAATCAATATTTAGATCGTCTTTCAACTGGTGTGTTTGTGTGTGTGTGGGGGGGGGGGGGGGGGGCTGGCGGGGGCCTGGTTCCACCAGCTTTAGTTGGGAGTGGGCCTGTGCACCCCGTCACCCCAAAGTGAACATTTTTGCTTATTTCTATCACTGTCCAGATATTGTAAACATTTGAAAGTATGTAATGAAATACACTTTCTACTAGATATGGACGAGTTAGAATATTTTAAATATCATTTGTATTGAGAACTAGAAGTGCAATTATAGTGATACTTTGCTTGCTTATCCGATATTCCTTACATTCAAAACCAGTGCATGAAACTTAAAGGTTAACTTTATAACAAAGTTGTTAACCCATTTAATAACATAATAGTATTAATAGTATAGTTTTATCATGTACTGTTACAGATCAAGTTTGACTTTCATGGCGATTTTCCCATTTTGGACAAAGTTATGGCATTTGAACATTGGAGATATATGAAAACATGTTTTGCAGATTTTAACTAAAGATACTGAGATGAAATTTTGTGTATTGTTTTAATATAATGTTCTGTTACAGATCAAGTTTAACTTTCATGGCGATTGACCCATTATTCACAGAGTTATGGCCCTTGAGTTTAGTAGATACAAATATTTGTTGGGCCTGGTAGGGGACATATGTATTGCTTTAGCAGTACTCTAAGAATACTTGTTATATGAGCTGTAATTTTAATCATCAATGAATATTAATATCAAATTGATTTTGCAGATTCTGAAAGCAAGTCTGAAAATGAACAAGATGTCCCAGCTATTCCTGCTCCTCCAACTTCAAAATCAACAGCAACAGATGAATCGAAACAAAAATATGTCGAAGATGAAGATTTACCCAAAAAGAAACCAGAAGTCAAAATGCCATTACCGAACATTCCCGTTTTGCCAAAACCTGATACTACTAAGGCTGGAGAAAAGGACATCAATGATAAGACAGTATCCTCTGACAAAACTGAATCGACAGAGAAAAGAAAATTGTCAGACCAAATGCAGAGTGCAGAGTCAAATGGTGAGAATGACAGCGAGCCATTTGTAACAGTGGAAAAACCCAAAGAAATTGAGTCTGAAGAAACTGAAGTACATGTAGTTGGCAAACCTGTGGAAGACACGTCTTCTGTGAAGGAAATTGCATCTGTTACCCAGAAAATTGAACAAAGTGTAAGCAGTGCCAGTACAGAAGTTTCACACCTTGAATCTTCCACTCATGTCACTACACCACCAGATCATAAGAAAGTTGAAAGTGCTGTAGCATCGGCAAAGGAAAATGAATCATTCACAGAAAAAAGAGTTACTGACATTCCAAAAGAAAAAATAACTGAGCCTGCCCCTGTTGTCCCTGAGGAGCCAAAGCCTGCACAAAGTGCTAGTGATTTAAAATCTGTCACTACTGCTGTTGATCAGAAGGTGGCAACAGATGATGTTATGGCCACAGATGAGGGAGCTGGTGAAGCAATGATGGATATTAGTCAAGTAGATGAAGAAGCAGCATCCTTTGCTTTAGATTCTGAAGATAATGAAGCTGGGGCTGGTGATGCTACTGCTCACTCACATGAGTTTGACAACAATGCATCAAGCTTCAGTGTTGTTAGTATGCCATCATCTGACCAGCCTTCATTAGAACAAAATGTTCCACCATTCTCTAGCGCAGTTATGAGTGAAGACACCAGCGCCTCAATTGTAAAGTCTGTTGATACTACTACTGATGCCAAACACTTACAGGAGTCTGATACTTACAGTAATACATCAAGCTTCAGTGTTGTTAGTATGCCGTCATCTGGCCAAGCATCATTAGAACAAACTGTTCAACCATCCTCAAGCGCAGTTATGAGTGAAGACAACAGCGCCTCAATTGTAAAGTCTGTTGATACTACTACTGATGCCAAACACTTAAAGGAGTCTGATACTGACAGTAATACATCAAGCTTCAGTGTTGTTAGTATGCCGTCATCTGGCCAAGCATCATTAGAACAAACTGTTCAACCATCCTCTAGCGCAGTTGCGAGTGAAAACACCAGCCTGTCTGTTGGAAAGTCTGACCCTGGTTCCACAGAATTAAAAATTAAATCTGAAACAACACTACCAAAAACCACTTCCCTTGACATCAAAGAAGCTGAGCACACATCTATTGGTGACACTAAGGAAACTAGTCCAGTTCCAAAATCAGAACAGGAAACCCCTTCCAAGGAGTCTGAAGTTAAAACACCCACCAAACCTGATATGAAACTGGATTCAAAAGTTATCACCAATGCTATCCTGACAGCCCAGAGCACACCTGCATCTGTAGACAACAAGACATTGAAAATCCTGGTTGATCTTCTGCAGGTCAGAGATGAGAAGCTGATTGAGACAGCACTCGACTGCATTGTCAGATGTGCTGCTTTTTCAGTTAACCACGTGAGTGAAATGGGTAACCTCTGTGATGCAGTGATTTGGCCATTAGGTTTAAGGTTTGTAGGAGTTAATTCATATGCCAATACCAATTTCAACCTATATATTGAGAGTACAGGTCACTGGGGAGTTGGTTTAATATCTCTACAAATACAGTCAAACCTGTCCTAGTGTCCACCTGCAATCAGGCATCAAAATAGGTTGAGAACGGTCGTTCAGGTTACCGGGAGGTTACCACATGTAAGAAAAGTCGAGAATGGTGTTTCGTTCTTGACAAAAATTTCAATGTTTTAGATTTGATTCCGAGCGTAAACCAGGCAATGCATTCCGGACTTCCGCGTTACATTTTCTCGTCAGGAATTGCATCGATGTTGGCGCATACTTGTGCAATTGCAAGCAGTTGTAGTTAATCCGCGTTTAAGCAGCGTCCACTAGATGAATTTACATCCGCGTTTCGTTCCTTTGTACGAAATTGCAACAATGTTAGTGCGCATTTGTGCAATTCACGTTTAAGCAGCTCCCACTAGATAAATTTACTTCCGGATTTCGTTTTTCGTAACGATGTTTTCGCAGACCGATACAATTTCAGAACGTCCGCGTTAAAAGTAGTAGTAACAGGAATTCAATTCTAACTTTCATTTTGTTGTGGTAACCTATAGGTTACCGGGCTATATTTTGTGGTAACCTGTAAATGAGTTACCAAACACAATGCTTATTTCGATTCCTGTGTAATCAGTAGTCACCTGCCATAAGCGGCTACTTTTTTCACTCCCAAACAATTTTTAAGGTTGATACACTCGTTATGAATATGAGTGGTCATTTGTCTAATGCAGCCAATGGCCACCTAAATTGGCCACAGTAAATGTTTACTAATATTATATAAAAGAGATATTTTAACCTTCTGACTACTGGATTAAGTTTTGACAAAAACAATGTTTGCATGACGTTGGCCGAAATATCTCGTCTGCAGTAGTCAGAAGGTTAAACATCAGCAACAAGGTGCAGCAAATATGCGATCTTCACACCTTCAGTACTCATTTAGTCCCAACATCTCTACTGTGGATCAATAAAGAAAATATGAATCTGGAATGCATCTATAATTGCCTAAAGATAGGCTAAGCTTGACATTTGTAGATTCACTTACTATGACACTACACCACATGAAGTAGTAATTAAATAATTAAATGAAAAAAAAAAAAAACTTGTTGAGAACGGTTAAATGAATATATTCCAGTTACACATTATTTCTGAAGGAGACGACATGTCGAAAGTTGATTTTAGTAAACTATGGCGTCCACATCGATTAATAAGCAGTGTAGACGGTAAACAAAGAAGATCAGGTCATAGGGTTTACATGCACATTCAAAACAAGCTGTTGTAGTGCACGCCTGTCATGGGTGCAGCAAGGCTGGCCCTTCCAACCAGAAGAGGAACAAATGAAGAAATAAAACCTTACAGTTTAAAAACTGTAATTATGTAATCAGCAGCCACCCAGCTCTTAAGTGGTCGCTGTTTTCTAAGTTGACAGAAATATAATAAATTAAATTAAATGAAGGAAATGTACTTACAATCTTTGTTCTGGACAAATAAATTAATAAAAGTTAAAGTCCGGGAACCTAAAAAGGTTACTGTAAAAAACCCGCATTTATCTCTAGTCCCAAAATAAGGGTTCAGAATTTCAGTGAATTCTACAAGTTTACATAATAAAATAACTCACAAATACAACCATGACTTGGAATTAAGTGCATATAAGTGTATACATTAACTAATGACAGGAATGTTCACATACATACCCAGAAGGATGTTTATGTTTACAAGGTATGTTTGTAATCATGCTTATGATAAACACATTGATCTGAGAGTTTATGTAGGATTTTCAGTCATTCTTAAAGTTTTTATTACTTGGAACCCATTAGATGAGGTGAGTGGATTCTGAGCACAGTACAGAGCTGATACCCAAGTACCACACATCAAGGTCAGAACTTAAAGGGATTCTGGGATCGCTGCCATTGTAACACATTAAATATTTGGAGCCTTTTTGAGGATTTTTACCTTCCAATAATTTCATATGTATGAAAAAATATATATTACAAAAAAAAAGAGTAACTGCTACAAACATTAGCACGTGGCCGCAAGCACGTATAGACACTAGCTACAAATGGGAAAATATAGCCGGTTTCCTTATTAAGACTGTCAGAATTACCAAATGTTTGACATGAACGCTTTAACAGAGAATGGGCATTGTACGAGCCACTATTGCAATATTAAAACAATACAGTATTATTTGTGAAAATAGGGCCAAGCTTGTCTTCATACTACAGGGAATATCAAATTTGAACAGAATATTAATAACTTAGAATTTAAACTTTTTTTTTTTTTTTTTTTTTTTTTTTCTTTTCTAAAATAGTTTTTTCTATCAAGAATGAAGAAAGATATATCAGTGTGAATTTGCTGTATGAAAGTGTATATAAAAAAAAGAAAATTAACAGAATCACTTTTTCATTCTTTATTAAGGTCTACTATTTAATAATAATATAAATACAAATACTGTCTTTAGTAATTCCAGGTTACTTGAAATTTGTATTAGTTTTAAAAAAACACATTCTTGGGTCATGTAGACCACCTGTCCCTTTTCCCCTGGATTGGGGCAGTTAATTGTAAACAGGGTATCTCTGAATAAAAGAACCAACCCCCTCCCCTCCAAAAAACCTCAGACACCCAAAGGCTTGACATCCAATAGCCAATGATAAATAAATCAATATGCTCTAGTGGTGTCATTAAACAAAACAAGGGGCGGGACATAGCCCAATGATAAAGCATTTGCTTAATGTGCTGTCTAGGATTGATCCCCTTCGTTGGATCCATTGGACTATTTCTCGTGCCAGTGGTATGTCAAAGGTCCTGGTATGTGCTATCCTGTTTTTTGGGATGGTGCATATAAAAGATCCCTTGCTAATAATGGAAAAATGTAGCAGGTTTCCTCTCTGAGACTTACCAAATGTTTGATATCTAATAGCCGATTAATAAATAAATGTGCACAAGTGGTATTGTTAAACAAAACAAACTAACTTTTTAAGTGTTAGTCAGAAACATCTTACAATGACTGCCAACTTGGGACGTCCCTTTAACACGAAATATCACTAGTTTTAATGTTCAGTAGGATGTGCACACCATACCATCTGTACAAGTTGGCAGCTTCTTGTCTTTAGGTGTGTTATTCACTTTTTTCTGCAGCATGCATGTAAACTAAACCTGTACTGGTCTGTTTACTACAGTTTGGGAGAGATATTCAAGAAAATATTATTAGTTCTTTATCATTTCAAATATACTCAGATGTTATGATTTGCTTTGTGATTACAAAAAAAGGAATTCTGTATTTAATTCATACTTAAAATTGAGCATCATATTGATAAATGGTTGTCTGTTCTAACATGTAAAATGAATGAATTAATATTTAAAGACATTCCAGTATGAAGAAATTCATTGTGTTAAGTATAAAAACACAATGCTTTGTAAAATTAAAATCATCCTGCTTTGTTAGCACTGACTGAGTGATCAAGCTGATAACCAAGTTTTTATCTTTTTTTGCATACTCATTTACATGTAGATGATAATTTGACATACATACTAGAAAGTAGCTAACATACATTAGAAGTATTCTTGAACTTTAAGATTACTTGATGTTTTATGTGGTGGTGAGATAAGCAGTTGGGTTAACAGTTAATATGAGTTCACTTGGATTTAAACTTTCAAAGGAGATAAGAAGTAAATTTTATCTTGCATAAGACATCCTGTGAGTTTTTAACACCATCCATAAAAAAGAACCATTGCTAGTTAAAGTTTCCTGTAATGTTGCCAACCTGTCATAGTTGATAACAGAAATAATAAAACAAGATTTTAGACATTCCAAAGTTATAATTAATCTAAACAATTTTTTAAATTTATTAATTATTATTATTTTATTATTGTCACCAAACTCAAGGGTTATCCAAACAATTTACCTTGACACTGAACCTAAATAACTGCCACTAAGTTTAAGTATCTTGTTATAATTTGTTGTTTTTTTCAAAGTGAAAAACTTCCAATGTAGGCTGCTTAATTAATATCAAATGTATTCTGGCATAATTTTTTATGAAATAGGGAAGTAAGATTGGTGCTTCAAAGTGGGGAAAAAAGTCAAGTAAAGTTAGTTAGTTTTGTTTAACGACACCACTAGAGCACATTATTTTATTTATTATCGGCTATTGCATGTTAAACATTTGGCAATTTGACATATAGTAAAACAAATACATGTAATTATAGTTTTGAAAAATATTTTTAGATGGGTTACATCAAACAGTATATCTTTTATGCCTTGTGTTTTTTATTTTAAAATAGTAATTGTAACAAGAGAAGAATGTAAAGTGAAACCCCTCAATATCAGACACCCACCTGACCAAGTAAAACGTCTGGTTTAAAGGGTTATCCAATTCAGTGAGATTCTGTCCTGTACTGATATTAGAGTGATCACCTGAGGTGTGTGTATCGTAGGATCAAACCACATCAGTGGAGCCATTTAATTGATTGGGTTTTTTCTTGTTAAATCCAGTGCACCACAACTGGTCAAATGCCATGGTATGTGTTTTCCGGTCTGTGGGAAAGTGCATTTAAAAGATCCCTTGCTCAGTTGCTGCAAATGGAAAAATGTAGTGCGTTTCCTCTGATGACTTACCAAATGTTTGATATCCAGTAACCGATGATTAATTAATCAATGTGCTCTAGTGGTGTCGTTAAACAAAACAAACTTTGTAGTGATATTTGAAAAGGAACCATAAGAAAGTCTGGTTTAGAGGGGTTTTCTACATTATTTATAAAAGCAAAGTGATCTTATGGTACTTCAATTTACCTCAGAATCCTAATAAATTGTAGACATTTAATTGTAGACATTGTAATATATTAAATCGATACATACATGAGATGACATTGTGTGGGTTGTAATATACTGTTATTCTCTGACACGTTGGTAGAGCTTATATTGTGGTATGCTGACATCTGTCATCAACATGTCTGTCTACACCTGTCTACTTGCTAGCATTAAAACATGAAACGTGCACATATACCTACAACATACAATTGCATTCAATATACATGTATTTAAATTCAAAATCTGATATAATTGCAGACTGAATGAGGAATTTTGGGTATGTATGTTGCATTGCACTTTGCCACATAAAAACAAAACAGGGGCATATTTTAGGGTATTCCTTAGATCATGTAATGTGGTTTATCAAATAATATTTAACAAATGTTATAATTTAATTGCTCATGAATATATTTTATATTGATTCCTATCGCTTTGAGGGTCAAGGTCATATTATATTTTACCTTTGTGCCAAAAGCAAAAAGGATTATTAGATTCTTTAAATTTCTTACTCATTTCAACTTAAGAAAATGATATTTTATTTAAATCTTATAAATCAAAACTTTGCGGCCTGTCATAGTTAGGCCAAACAAAAAAATAGGTGTGTTTCCGATTGCATCCCCCCAAAAATTGGGGTAGGTAGGTTGTTTTTTTGTTTTTTTTTTTTTTCCCTTCCCTTTCTTCCTTAATGTGTGTGTACTTATATAACATTATCTATAAATAATATATATGGATTTGTGGCATAAACAGATGTTTAAAATATCGAAATAACCTGTACCAAGGCTATGTTCGTACATTCGGTTACTTCCGTGACCGACCAAGCTGTTTGGTGGTAGCTAATCAGGGGAAGGAACTCTATTACAAAAGCTTTTCCATAATTTCTCGATGTTTTTCGGAAGGGAATTACATGTGCAAAATGTATCGTATAATAGTAGGCCTACGTAAACAATGTGCAAGGAAGGAAATACTCTTTTTTGGTGATGTTGTCCTCTTTTATTTTTACTTCTTTTTTTTCTTTCTTTTTTTTCTTTTTTTTTTTTTCTTTTTTTTTCAGTTTAAGAGAAAAAAAATTAGGGTCGGGGGAGTAAAACTAGGGACGGTCGGTCGACCGGAAACACACCTATTTTTTTGTTTGGCCTTATAGTTTTAATGTAATTTTACAATTATTGTTGACGTTCTATGCAATGAAATATTTTTTTAAATTATTTGGTGGCTTATTAATATTACTTACATTGTAGATGACCGGTAAAAGTTAATTACAATGTTCTTTAAAATTAATTTATTATTTATTAAGTAAATCAAATAGGTAATACAAAAATCCAATATTTATCAAATGAATGTCATGGGGACATGCAATATTATGGTCAGTTTCATGTTTCTGAAAAGAATGGTTGTTCTTGTGCTTTTAAATATATGATAGATGACATTTTTATATGTTGCACATAACCCCGGATTATGTACTCCCTCAATAGAAAAATCCATCATCCAACACTGGTAATGGAAACGCTTAGAACTAGTTTTAGTTCTGTACCAACTTTATATTTCACTAGTATATCAGTCACATTTTAAAAATAATGTTATAATCTTCATTCGTATATATTCTTTTTATAGCTCATTTGGAAGTTTATAATCTTTATATATTCTTTCCACTGCTGATTTAGAATTTTATTTATCTTTATACATGTTCTTTGAATTGCTCATTTAGAAGTTGTTATCAGACATCTGGTGGTGTTCTGCCGACCACGGATAAAATATTGACAAGAATGTTAAGACTGCTGAGGTTGCAGATGGAGGTGACAGATGATGTGATTCAAGCCGTCATACTGGCGTACACACACTCATCCAGCAGCTACTTACTCTTATCTAATGGTCATAGTTTTGTGTTTCACACAAATTTCATTATCACCAAGTATCGTGTGTAGTGTATTGTACCTTTTCTAGCTTAACAAGCAGGCAGTTTTTTCTTAACTGTCAGTGCTTGTGGAAAAAATATTGTATAAAGGCTAAAAAAAAATACGGTTCTGGTTTTATCACAGGTAGGTATTTTACATTCTTTTATTTACTTTTAACATAAATCAATTATTTCTGTTGTGCAAGTACATGCATGCATATGACACAGATGGTATAAAGTACATGTCAAAATGGATTTTCCATAGAATGCATAGCTTTTCTTACCTTTACATGTAAGTATATATATATATATATATATATCAGTGTTCGAGATTAATGGTATCCCAGTATCCCGGGGATACCAGAATTTAATTTTGGATACCAGACTTCAAGAACCCAGTATCCCACCAGGATACCATATAAGGTTCTTGGTTTTATTAATACTGCATTTTTATTTTTTGCTGAAACAGTGAAAGTCGTCATTTACTGGTGAAGTTAAGTAACAGTATTTTTGAGCTCTTACTCAATCTAATGCCATGCCATAACAATATCTCCCCCAACTCGTACCCAGTCTAATGCTGGGAACCGCTAAGTCGCTATTGTTTTTGTTGGATGTTTCCTCCTTTCAAATTTTATTTGAGATATTGATCGATTCCACATCTGCAGAAAATTGATACAGGTAGGTTTATCGCTAGTAATATCAGAAACGCTTATTGATTACTGCTAAATATTAATTTATGTCAATATTACGCAAAAATAGATGCAGCAAATATTTTTGCCAATTCCGTTTGATTGCGAATTTCACGAATTCTGCGATTTTGATTGCGGTGTAGCGATAGATTGGTGTAGTGATAGATTGGGAACGAGAACGGTGTCGTCCAAATTTGTTATGATGTTATTTATGAATTTCATTTAAGTGGGATACTAAATTCTCAGGTGGGATACCAGATTTTGAATTGTTAGTATCCAACTGGGATACTGCCCAAAACTTTTAATCTCGAACACTGTATATATATATAATATATGAGTTACATTAATGATCAATTTAAAAAAAAGAATTGATTGATTTGGCTTTACCGATGTGATGATCGATTATAAAAATCCATAATGAATTGTATTGCAAAAAAACCTAAATGTTAACTAATTGTTCCTCCAGTTTAGATGATGGAGTTGATGTAAATATGTTGGGTTCAGGGTTTATTTTCATGCATACATAAAGAAAATTGAAGTAAATAGTTGCTAAAGGTAAAATTAATTATTTGTATGGTCAAACAGCTTATAATTCAATCCCTTTTTATGTGCGTATAATTTAACCGAATGTGTGATCGAAAGTTGATTGGTTAGTAGAAACCGATTATAACCGATGATCTATGGTTTCTTACAGAATTATTTTAGACACACATGTTAATTTTAATATCAGCATGTAATTATTTGTGAAATGCATTTATTAGCTTTTCGTGCGAAATTAAATGCATAATATATTTTTAACACAGTTTACAGTTAATAATTATACTATAATAAGGAATGCAATAAGTTAAAAAAAAGTTTGTTTTGTTTAATGACACCACTGGAGGACATTGATTAATTAATCATCTGCTATTAGATGTCAAACATTTGGTAATTCTGACATGTATGCAATAAGTTAGCAATGATTTGTTTTATTCAGACATTGTGTTAAGACATTGCATTCATGTCAGTATTGTACATTTGTTTTCTTCACAAAATAGATAATTTACTTCATCCCATTACTCTGTTTTTATCACAGTTATCTCACAACACATTGCCCACTAAGAACCACCCAGAGATAACTTATTTTACTGCTAGTTGTACAAGATTAAAAAAGCATTTAGGTGTTTCAAAATTCAGCATAGTTATAGACTATTAGTGGTTTCAATAGCACAGAAGAAGTGCTAGCTTCGAATATGTTCCTTCATCTATATGTAACTCGATAGGATTCTATCTTTAAAAAATAATTCTTGCATGAACTATAATGACTTAATAAAGCAAAATTGGTTTACATATCTAAAGTAGTGTTGGAAATAGAATAAAAATGATTTTTGTCAATTATTTCTTTCATATTAAACTGACAAGTAAATATTTGGTAAATACCTATTTAAATATACTCTACCTAATTTAGCATTTACTTGTTTGGACAAGGTGGTGTTTACTCTTGAAATAAAAATAAAAATAAAAATAAAAATGTCAGTAAACAGGAGATTTGTGACCTTTATTGGAACAGACTATAACACATTTTGATCCATATGTGTCAGTTTCATTTAACCTCAAACAAACTTTTAATTTAAAACTGCAAGTTAACTGATTATTTTGAATTGCAGCATAAATTATTAATTATGATCAGCATATTTAGTGAATATAAATTCAATATAAGTACGTAGAAATTTATACAATGTGCAACCACTTAAAGGTGCTATATCAGAAGTTATATGTGATAAAGATTCTCCAATAAAAATTTATTTTCTACTAGTAGATAAAATCATTTCCAATAATCATTTATGGGCATATAGTTAAAGGTGTAGTCTTTAAATGTTAAAGCAAAATTTAATAAAAGCATTATTTGCAATAGCTGTCATTATGCAACTTTGAGATAGCACCTTTAATACCGGTATAATAGATCACAAACACAAAATGGTTCTTGACAGTTTTGCTCAAAAGTTACTTATAAATGTCTACAAATATTTAGTTTTGGAGAGGAATAGGAGTAAACCATCATCAGAAACAAACATATAGTAAGGGTGAAATTGACATATGTTGACCAAAATTTGTTATAGTCTGTTCCAATAAAGTGCACAAATCACCTGTTTACGTACATATTTCTTTTCATTTCAAGAGTAAACACCATCTTGTACATCAGTGGGAGCCAAAACAAGTAAATGCTAAATTAGGTTGACTATAATTAAATAAATATTTACAAAATATTTACTTATCTGTTTAATATGTAAGAAATAATCGACGAAAATCATTTTTATTCTATTTCCGACAGCACTATAGTAAACAGCCATCTCAACATTCAGCAATACTCGGCATATGTTTTTGCCAATGGTGAACAAAAAATGCAGAAACAAAGTGTGCTAACTACGTTTGCCTCAGAATTTGTTTTTACTGAGACAATTTTCACAATTGTTAAGGCTGAGTATACATAAACTCCGATAACTCTTTTAAGTTATAAGATTTTGAGTAATAGTTAGATTATTAAGATAAATGCCATGTTGCCCTTGCAAAATTACAAAATGTTACACAGACAAATTAAAAAAAAATGTTTTACTTTCACATTTAATGCTACTAACAGTATTCGAATAACTAGTTGAATTAGCACATTGAATGGAATTTCATAATAATACAGACATTTGAGTAGAATATGTGGTTAAAAAGTAATATTTATATTTCAGGAACCACTGAGAGAAAACCAGTGTCCAGCTGAGTTGATCCGTTTGCTGCAGTCCCACAGCGAGATCGTATCCTCCGGTGACCGCACATCCGATAGTTTGCTGCTGTCCATTAACAACGCTATAATGAACCTTACTACTGATGTTTTAAACCAAAAACAGTTGGAAGTAAGTTTCATTATTTCTTTAAAAAGTGTTTTTCTTTGAGTGCTACATAGTAATATAAAACATTAATTTCTTAACCTTGAAAAAACATTTTTATCACAGATTCATTATCTAAGTCATTGACATCATATACATTATGATAAAACTGAATTTATGATTAAAAAAGAAGTCTCAAAGATACATAAAAACCAAAAGTTGTTGGTTTTGGGGTGGGGTTTTTTTCTGAAATGTATTACACAAGAAATTGCATCCAGATAATTTCATTTACTATACATTGCAAAATGAACATGGGTGACTGATAGCCTAACACATGACAAGTGGTCAATATGGAAATTTTAAAGGATATGGGATTAATGTTTTGTATGTACTTCATATTTTTGGCCAAGGATTCTCAAAGAAAATTTGATTAGCAAAATTGTTAATTGATTAAAAATTGATTAGCAACTACTGTTTACACTTTAGAATTGTGTAGCAATATCTGAAACTTACATAGCGAATCATGATGTGGTACTGTAGAAAATGTTTGCTGGAATTTTTGATTAATTTGTAATTTTTTATCACAAATACTTGTAAAAATAGCGAAATATGGCGCTTGCAACTTTGAGAATGCCAGTCACTGTGGTTATTTTATTTTTTAGGTGTGTATTCCAACACTAATAGATTTAGTGATGCATGAGGGAATATCTTCCAGTGTCCAGCTGTCCTGTCTTCAACCACTGACCAATCTGGCAACCACGTCTGCATACCATGGTGAATACACCCGTGCCATTCAGCAGCTATATATCTTGCTGGACAGTGGAAATCGTGCTATTCGGATACAAGCTTTAAAACTCCTTGTCAATCTTTCATGTAATGCACATGTGGTCAAGAACTTGTTAGCAGCCAAGGTGAGCTAGATTTCTTTGTAAATGATTATTATTGAACTCTTTGTTCTTTCTAATTCAGTTTGGAAGTTGAGATTTTTTAATAATTACTTCAGTCAGTATTTTGTGAATGCCAAAAGACATTATCTAACATATCAAGACTGCTTAAAGTTACATTCGAATACAAATTTAAAACCAAAATTTGTTTAAAAGATTGATGCAAACTGTTTACTACTGAGATAGCTATTATAGTTTGAGAATCCACATATACAATTCTGAAAAACCCATGTATAAATTTTTGTTTCTCTTCTGTTGTCACCTTAACTGCAGAAAGTGTCTATATGGTGACTTCACATGCAGGAAAGCTACTACAGACTCCTTCCTTTTGAATAGTCTAATGTACTTGCATAACATGACCAACGTTTTGAGAAGACAACACACATTCACGTTTTTCTCCATTTTGTTATATATTATATAAGGACCAACTTACACTAAAGTTACTAAATACTGCTAAGTTTCTTGATGTTTTTTTTCCTTCACCTTTATTGCTACAGGCTCCGAATTGTCTTATGGAACTGCTTGACAAATCAGCCGATGCCAACCTGACGCTAAGGATGACAACGTTTCTCGCTAACGTTGTAACAACTGTCAGCAAGGAAGAAATGACTCCTGAATCTCTGCCAACTGGGGACAAGGCGGCCTCCCCCGAGACGATGTTCACAGCCATATTTGGTGTTAACAACATCAGTAAAGTGAAGAACAAAGTGTACTCTCTGACCCGCCACGATTCCGAGGACATATCTCAGCAGGCTGCTCGGCTGTACAGTGCTTTACCGAAATGAACTCGCTGCGAGCTGCAGGTTAAACTGGCTACTTGTGATAAACAGAATATAAAATGGGCATGGCTAAACAGGAATTCCTTTATGTAAGGAAACAATTAAGGTATAAAGTCTCCAGAAAATCAGGTTCAAATTAAACTTTTTTTTTTTTAAATGACAAAGTAATAACTATTTAGGGATGACTAACATTTCACATATCAACAAAATACCAAATATTTGATTTGACTTTGTTTTTGACAAGTGTGACCACACCACTGCATGTTTATCAGTTTAATCTGAGATATGCAAAACGCCACACCCCTTGCTAGAAGAACCCACACTTACCCTGTAAGGCCCACTTTACATTAACATGTTTCCACGCGTGGTTTATTGTGTTATTTCCGCGCGCAGAAATGTGCTTTTCCATATCTGTGTTTTCGTAAGTGGAGTACTATACAAAGTTTTACGTTGTCTGTGTGTATTTTAAGCTGAACGAAATTCTTCATATTATGACGTCACCACTCTAAAAAAAAACTTGCGCGCAGAAAAATCGCTCATCAAACTAAATGTTTTGCTGAATACCCGCGTGCGGAATCGCATGTATGGAAAAGGTTGTATGTAAATGCACTGATCAATAAACTTGTGCGAAAACGTGCACGAAATCGCGTTGATGGAAAGTGGGCCTTATACACTTATTATTTTGAGGACCAAGATTTTCTCCATTTGACATTTTAAGGAGTGCTGATTTTCAATTACAGCGATTTTCCAAAAATGAAGATATTTTATTGGTTGGTGGGGAAATTGAAGCCAGGCTGTGCTGTCATATTATTATATGCTATATTAGCATTTTTAATGATGAAAGACTATGTTCAAAAAAGATTCAGTGAAAATAATAAAATGAAGTCTGGATTGCTATAATTTTTAGTTTAATGGACCATCAAGATGAAGTGATCTTGTTTCTTAAACACTATTTCTATGCATATTACTATAATACCTTACATGAAGGATTTACCTGATTGCCATGGAAACACTTTGGGCTGAATTTAGAATTTACGAAGCCTGTTTTTTCTTAAATACAGATGTTTAAGCATTGTAAATGTGTGTAGTTACATGGTGTAAGACAAAAGCAGGTTTCGTAAATTCGACCCCTGTGTTTGTATTATGATTAGTGTGTGCAGCAGGCTGTATTTGCTTGGGGAACTGAACTCGCCAGCTTATTTTATGAGCAGTGTGCCACTGGAAATCAGTTTTGCTTTGCTGCCTTTGGTTTATTGCTTTTGTTTGCTCTCTTGAGTTGGGTTTTTTTGCTTTATGTAAAAGTAGAAATGTTTTGTTTGTTTATTTTTGTTTTAGAAATTTTCCTCCTGATATTGAATAATAGTTTTATTTCAGGAATATCATTAAAGATTTAAGTTGGTATTGAAATAAATTGCAAAAAAAAGAGACGAAAAAATAAAATAAATCAGTTCTTATTTCTTTATGATGTTTAATCTTAATAATGTATTTCACCCTTGGTATGCAAATGCATTTTGCACACATTACAACAATAGTTTTCCACTTTTCAAATCTATTGTGCCATGATCAAACTCTACCTCGATGATTCAAACCACATCGAAAAACAGTACTCGACAAGTCGAGTGCAGTATATCATCGTCATGGCATTTCTTTTGTTGAGAAGTCTGGTATGGATTTTACATGTAAGGATGTTCAATAATTTGGGAGACTCCGTGATTACTATACTATGCCACATCTCTTCCTCTATGCATTTTGTGGGTGGTTATTTCCACACCCACCCCCTTGTGATCAATTCTGGAAAAGCCCCAACTTTGAATGTGAAGTTATTTCATTGAAGAGACCAGTTAGTTAAATCCATACAGCTTCTGGCAAAATGATAACAAAAACAAACCGTTGTGCTCACATGCAGAACAATATATATAGATCTTATCTGTTACACAGTATTTTAAATTTACTGTTGTAATTAAATTATGAATAATAATTAAAATTCCTGAAAATTTTATTTTAGAAATCATGAAAAAATGTGTATTTGCTTTTGGATAATTTTACCCACGAATCATAGCTTTATTAAATTCTATTATTATGCAAAACAGATGAATATTTATATCTAACATAGTTATGAAATTTATAGTTAATATTGTAATGAAATTTATTATTATGAAAATTATAATTAACATAATTATGAAATTAAATCACCATAATTGGCTTTGCCTAGAATATGTGTGAGAGTTTATCATCATTACCTGGTAATATCAGAGTTTAGCTATTTTGTTTTTGTTTTCTTTAGATGTAATGCATTGCAGTAGAAAATATTGATAACTTCATATATATGCAGCAGATTTCAGAGCTTTAGATTGCATCGAGGCAATAAACCTGCCCAAAATAATCAAGCACGCCCGCCCCGGATCTGGCCTCTGACTTTGCCAGTGACCACCTCCGGGGCGGGAGGGTGAATCAAGTTATGGTTGATTGTAGTGGCTTGTGTATAAGCTCTACAACTTTCACAAAGCAGTCATAGGGTAGTAAATACCCCTCTAACAATTTAAATCGTTGGTATGAAAATGTTAAAGGGACAGACCCTAGTTTCAGCTCATGGAAATTAACACTAAGTTTAGTTAATCTACAAACCTGTACCACATTTGGATAAAGTTACAATTGAGAGAAACATTAGTCTGTGACTTTGAAATGGTGAAATACCCTCTAAAAATGGACTAAAACTTGATTCCATAACAATTATCTCTCAGACGCACGTGCATTTTTAAAAATATGAGAAATCCATTTTGTGATATTAAAAACGCCACGGTGACCAAAAAGACTGAATGTACGGAAATAAAACAATAAAATCTAAGTAAAGTAAGATTTCAGTTATTAGAAACGGCTTTAATAGTAAAAAATATGCCTTAGTGTTTAAAAACTAGGGTATGACCCTTTAATAATGCCTTGATAATGACAATTCGGAACGTCTCAAACTTGTTTGTATTGGAAATTTGCCAGTTGATTTCTTACATTATAAATTGCCAAATGCATTATACACAAGTCACTTCCATATTTTTGTGTGAAGGTTGTAAATGACAAATATTTTCATATCTAATGCAGAGTTAATTAAAAAAAGAAGAAAAAAAAAGTGTATACTAGATTGTTTTGACAATGAATTTGTACTGTTTTTAAATTTATCAACTTGTCAAATTTGCCTCAAACCTGTTGTAGACTTCAGTCGAAAGTTGTGACAATGAGACGTTGTGGAATAAGGGAAAAGGTATTTATGACAATAGTACTACAAACGTTTCATGGAACAGGGCCCAGGATAGAAATTAGCAAAGCAGTCACACTGTGTTAAAATTGTTACTCCCAATCTATGCAGCTTTATAGTATTAGTAATGCCATTATCCAAGCAATTTATTTTGTTTTGTAATTCCTAAAATGGCCACCACACTAAATAATTTGGGCTACTGTATTGATGAAAATACTAGGCAAAAAATAAATGCTTACCCGGTAATACTCCATTAACAAACTCTGACGTCTGTTTAATTTATATTTTTGTTTCCTTTCTTCAGGATCCTTTACAAAAATAAGGCAACATTTTGAATCTCCTTTAGAACTAAGTTCACCTATTGTATGTTATTTTAACTTTATTTATTAGTATTATATCCAAATTAAATATTTGGCACATATTGTTCATAATATATGCAATTAAAAATGGCCACAAAATAAAATGATGGATGCTTGTATTATTTGTTGGTTGTTTGTTTAATAATAAAATAATTTAGACTACATGGTCATCAGGACACTTGTTGAAGGAAATGTGTTTTTTTAACGACACACAACACATTTTATTTTATGGTTATATGATGTCGGACATATTAAGGACCACACAGATATTGAGAGAAAACCCGCTGTCGCCACTTCATGGGCTACTCTTTTCGATTAGCAGCAACCATCCTACAGGCAAGGTAGTACATACCACAGCCTTTGATATACCAGTCGTCGTGGACTAGCTGGAACAAGATATAGCCCAGTGGGCCCACCAACGGACACTTGTTGAGGGCTAAACAATACTTGCTGCCACAGGGCATACTTCTGATTAGCAACATTTCCCACAAACAGGACAGCCATCAACATACCAGTCATTGAGTATTGGTTGGAACAGAAAAATAACCCAACTGATTCCCTGACTGAATGTGGGAAAGTTTTGGCAGGCTTCTATTACAGACCCAATATCTGATTTCACCAGAGTGCTATCCAAGACGGGGATTCTCAATCCGACTAACCAGCACAGACCTATTTAAGGAAAGCTATCACTCCCCTGAGTAATTTTTAGCATTGAATGGCGTTCTTACAGATTCATGTTAATTCTACCCAGTCACTAATCAGCAAGGGTTCCATGAGATGTGTGAGATGCACACAAACCCATTTGATTAATAAACATAATAATAAACCAACACATACGACTATAAGTTGAAAGATTGTTTATTTTTTATTTGGTACTCCAGGTCAGTTTGATTACTAATCTTAAAACATTTTTTTTTTCTTTCTAAATAGGTTATAAGAATGTATTAAAAAGCCACAATCATAGTTGATTCACGGAAATACTGACTGAAAACTAGTTGCTATCATTAAAATTGAAGGAACATTTTACTGTATTTGTACATGTACTTTTATATAGATGTACATTGTATATGATGAGAATGTTTTACAACACCTCAACACATCGTAGTAAAAGTTACCATGGTAGGAAACTAACCTATGTCAAATTTGTAGGCAATTATGATCTTCAAAGATGAAGTTAAATTATACTCTTGAAATAAATTTATTTTTGAACTGAATAAACAGAAAAATCTGTTATGTTATAATGATATAAAATAAACAATATTATTTTTCATTTTATCATCTAAAGAACAGTCAATACAGATTTGACCCCCCCCCACCCCATTATAACTCATGCCATCGGTTATCTCAAAACTGGAGACTTCTGAAAAATCTTTAAAATACAACTATGATAATGGCCTTTTAATTGCTACTAATAATACTGACAAAACAAATAAAAATTAATCTGCAAACTAAAATTGACAAATTCTAAAATAATCAAAATGCTAATGTATGTACTAGTTCATTTTTAATCTATATGTACCAAGAACTACAGATGTTTAAAAAATAATGCATAACTTTTTTAAAATTATTTTTTAAAGTATGTCAACACTACAATAATGAAGTAAATTTAACATGATCAAAGAATAATTAAAGATTACAGAATATAACATTTTAACTGTACTGAAAACAAACAAACCAGTGAGACTTGCAGACCTAAAACAAACTGCAGTTGTAAAGCAATTACATCTATATCTGTTCTATTAGTTTTGGGATACACATTTCAAACTAATCTCAATATTTAACTGAACTGTTCATTTATCAATTCATCAAAACCAATTTCACAATTTTAACCTAGAAAAAAAAAAAATGTCTATTACAATTTCATAGTATTACCGTATATAATGTATTTTTTAACACAAAAACAAACTAGCCAGAAAACAATATCGAATAAATATAGCTTAAGAAAAAATAAAACTATAAAAGTACATTTGTTTCATGTAACTTTTATTATAAATATTCAACAACTAAAATGTTATTTTTATTACAATATCTAGTAAGATACTAGTTACAATAGCATTATGGTCCAATCATACTATCTATTAACAAAACAATAGTTATAATCTTATTAGGTTTTCAATATTCCGATTTCAGCTCTCTTTTTTTTGCATAAAATAATTTTCACAAAATAAAGACTGGATTGGATCTGAAATGCTATTTTTTTTTACTTATTTAGGTATTGTATAGAGATTTTAGCTTTTTCAAAATAATTTCAGCTTTTATTTTCAAATGGGCATCACATCCCTGTCTGATAATCGAAACTATGTGTGTGCTGAACAGGATACATTTCATTTTTATTAATGGATTATATTTCTATAATAAAATATGATCCCAAAATGATAAATCAACTTAAATACATATTAATATAGTTTTGTATTGATTTAATACATTTTGAAACCTTACATTTTCATGGTTAAAAAATAAAAATCATTTACATTTAACATTAAGCAAGTTGTGCAGGGGTGAAATCATCCATTAGTGTAACTGTGTATTACAGTTGAACTTGTAGACTACCCTCTATGGTCTAAAAGCAAGTTTGGAATGCTTAACATATCGATAGTGAAAAATTAAGACAGAACTTTTTATTGGGGTAAATACTAATCATTTCATATATAAAAGTTAAAAACCCCCAAAAACAAAGAACGATGAAGTAAGCCCCATGTCTATGCCGTAATGACACCCAGTTTGACTGTTACAAACACATGTAGAAGATACTGTACATGATACAAAGTAAACATTGTCCAGAAAAATATTCTATCATAGCTTACAGCTTATGTAATTTACACATTAGCTCACTCATACCATAAAAATGTTTTTTTAAAATACCCTCCCCACCAAAAATAAAATAAAAATCCAGCCCCCCAGGAACTCCTGCACCCCCCAAAATACATGCTCTGCAAATCACTTTTAGACAATGGGTAGCAGTAGCACAACCGTGTGTAATTTTTCACCAATGTTATCTTACTTTTTATGTGTGTCAGCTTAATACAAATAAGTAAGATAAATCTGGTGAATTATTTTAATATTCTGATTTGCAATTGGTGAACAATATTTTGTTTACCACATGAAATTTTCAGTTGTAAACTTGTTTTTGTGTATGTTATTACCCCAGCGGTCACTCATAACAGGGAAAATATTTTTAATATTTTCTCAGTGAGAAATATTCTGCATTGGTCTAACGAACAATACTATTGGACTATTTGACGCTTACAAACCAATGACCTTATCGGTACTAAATATGACGTCATCATGATTTGGCAAAGACACAAAATGATGTCATGTAAAGAGTTTGAGTTTACAGTGCTGTTTTGGGTGTTAAATCTATTAAAAAAATTAATTTTAATACAATTCATTATAGATTTTTTAACAGAATAAAGAGAACTTTTTGTTTTCGAAAATTATCTATGAACATGACTAAATTACTAAGTTATAGCAATACTCCAGAACAGTGCGTAAAGTGGTTTACATCATTTCTATACATGTACGTGCATATGTGTGGAAATAAAGGCTTTTAGACAGAAAAAAAGCTGAGATAATAAATAGAATAACAAACTTGGTACCAGTTATTGAATTTATGTCCCTCGTGAAATAATTTTCATTTGTCACGGCTTGAAAATTATTTCACTCAGAACATAAATTTGATAATAACTGGTTACTTGTTTATTATCCTCTATCTACAAACCTAAATTTTGATACACAGCCATTCTGTCATATAGTAAACAACACAACAGTGCAGAGATCCAGCTTCATTCTGAAAAACCAAAATTTGGCCACTTCTATCACAAGTCAACAAAGTACAGTGTGGTATCAAATCGACAATGCCGTTTATTTTTTGTCTTTACTTTGATGGTGCAATACTTTTTGTTTGTCTTAACCAGACTAGTTTTAAATTCAAAGATACATGTATGTCTCAAACAGGACATTCAACAACATAAACACAACAAAACATCACAAAACAATATAGATATTCACCCACATAATAATAATAATAATAATTCCTTTTATGACCTTTTTCTGAAATCCCTTTAGAAGAATTATAATTATCAAAAAGAAAATTCAACAACTGATACTATTGCATAGAAAATTATTTGGGCTAAAAGCTGGGAAATTATAATTACTGTTAGCTATAACTGAAACATGTTGAGACTTGTGTCACCATATCGACTACCGACTACTGGTAATATACTGGTTGCTATTATAAATACTGTGATGTGATGCAGCACATTTTAATGTCAACAATTAGTAATGGCAAAAACAAGACAAATAATTCAGATTACTATGGCCCACTATTAATGAACATGGAAATTAATGTAACCAATTTTTAACATGGTATTCCCAAATTTTTGCATAAAAACAATAATGCTGGTGTAAATATGCACGACAAACGTGTATTTATCTTTATTTTTATTATGCTGCAAACAAGCACACATGGTGGTGTATATATAGGATATAAAAATTACTTGAAATTTGGTGCTCAATGTATATTAATTTACACTTTAAATATAGGCCATTATGTAATTCATACATCAACAAAAATACATGTACATGTCTTATCATAATTTAAGTTATAATATTGCAAAAAATTACTTATTATCGCTCTTATGAAAATATCACCATACAAAATGTATCTTCTTTCTTTTTACCGAATACTCATTTTCACAGAACATTTACAATGATAGGGTTTAATGTGTATGTCACCAACTCTAAATTGAAATTGAATCTGCCAAATAAATTACATAATAAAATTGATAAAAAGAGCTAATTGGGGAATTAATAATTACCATCTTAATGAAACTTTGTTTTGTTGCATGTTGGTTTAGTTAAGAAAAACTCAATATGTTAAAAAACCAAACAAAATTGCTAACATTATTGCCCCACATCCCAGTGTGAAGCCTGTATTGGAAAATTAAAAGAAAAAAGAAGAAAACAAGCATTTTGCGAGTACTGCTACCGGGCCCGACAATTTTTTGTATATCTTAAATTCAAGAGCCATAACTCTGAAAAGTGGGTAAATCGCCAAGAAACTTCAACTTGATCTGTAAAGCTATATACAAATGATAAAGCTATATACAAAATTTCATCTTGATATCTCCAGGCATTGCAAAAATCTAGAAAACAAATTTTTACATCTTTTAAATTCAAGGGCTATAACTCTGTTAAAAGTGGGTAAATCAAATCTGATCTGTAACAGTACATGATGAAACTATACACAAAATTTGAGCTCAATATCTAAAGGTCTTCTGAAAAAATAGTCCGAAGAACAAATTTTCACCCCTCCTAAGTCCAAGGGCCATAATTCCGTCAAAAATGGGTAAATCGTCATGAAAGTCAAACTTGATCTGTAACAGTACATGATGAAACTATACACACAATTTGAGCTCAATATCTTAAAGCTTTCTGCAAAAATCACCCGGAAAACATGTGGGACAGATGGACGGACAGAGATGAAACCTATAGTCCGCTCCGGTTGGACCGGTAGGGGACTAAAAAGATTACTGTTGGTGACAAAAACATGACTGGAGTGGGGAAAATTTAAAATAAATAAAGGATAATGCAATAATATAGGGTTTCTCTATTTTCAAGTGGAGGGGGGCAGATGAGGCCCTAGCCCTATTAGATGCAGCCCTGTCTACCGGTACTAGTGAACACGAACAGATGCTAATCTCAGCCAAGATGCAAATTAATTTTGTGTGGAGATAATTAAAACAGTATCTGGATATTATATACCCAGCTGAGTCAATATGAAAATTAAAAAAAATTAAAAATAAAATAACCAGGCTACTACATGCAATATGAAATACACATGGGTCCAAGACACACAATAAAACAAAACCTACCTCTATATGCTTGAAAATTAAAAACACAAACACGTAATATAAAATACAGCGACACTAAAATTGGTAAAGAAGGTGCATAATGCCCAATATATTCTTTTAAGTACAACACATAAAACTTTGCCAAATACATTCATGACCAAATTTTGTAAAGTAATTTTACTTATTCAAAACCACCTACAAGTATATTAATTGGTGATATGTTATAAAAGCACACAACCTAACTAATATAGTGATACCATGTGTTCTTTTGATATGCAATATATGGTGATAGGTACATGTGTAAACTTTTTATTATTAGTTTTCTATTTATAGAATTATATTGTATGTATTTAATACACATACTGATTTGTAATATTGATTATAATAAACATTATTATATAATTTTAATATGAAAATCATTTATTTAAATTTATTATTTCGAAACTATTTCCTTTTAAATAATGTTGCCTTTAAAACATTTTAAATTTTTGCACGTGGTTAAATATTCAACAAGGGAAACATGGCCCTGAATCTCCCAAAAGTAGTTTAGGTGATACCATTGCCAATATCAGTCCGTAATTGTTGATTTAAATTTATATTTATGTCCCCCAACATTTCAAAATTATCTTTGATGAACCGGAGTAATAAGTGTTAAAAATAAAATGCTACTTGCAAGTATGAACATACCACATATATATATAAAGCAAACCAGTGAAATAAATATGGTAATGTACGATATGTTGTTACAGCAATATATTTGGCAAATATAAACATTTATGTATGACACCTACATGTAAATATTTGGCTACAAAACAGCCCATCACACCTGAACATAAATAACACTTTAACATCAATACTTAACTTGGACATACATCAACATGACAGCATGATTTCAAAGGCATACTGACCAAATCAGATTTCCGGGTAGCAACTCACTGTTATTTTTCTCTTGGTTAGTGTTTCATAAGCATACTTTGTCTAACCACACACAGTAAACTTCTACAACTTTACCTACCATGATGCTTGATGTAAAAACCTAGAACATTTTGCATTAAGTAAATAGGGGATTACTATGGGCTTGTGTCTAGACCCTAAACTGTAACCTTTTATAATAATGGGTTCTGGTACTTGCAGGCTTAGTTCTACTTTCTCCACATCACCACACCACTGATAACAAAGATCTTGGTATCATCCATCTTGCTTTTGAAATGACCAGACATTTTTCTGTTCTATTGGTTATCATAGGCTGAGGTATGTACAGCTCTCTTTATAAGACATTGCATATAAAATGCCCTTTGCTGCCCTATAAAAATATTACAAATATCCAGCACATTATTATTTAGAACAGATTACTATAGCACTTTCCCCAATGATACACCTGTTCATAATATAATTTACGATATGTAGTACAGTTAATTCTAATACCAAAGGTTATTAATGTATGGTAGTGTTTATTTGTAAATATTACCAAGTTAAAATATTTTGTGATAATTCATTCTTTACTAAGTTCTCTCATAATTCTGAATATTAAAAGTCGTACTAAAAGATGTCAATATGTAAAATGTATGTTACTGTTAAATATTAATCAACAAATTAATACGAATGTTGGAAGAACATAAATACATAATAAAATGCGCACACTAACAAGGCACAAAGTGAAGTATTAATGTACCAATGACAGACACCAAAATATCATATATCATGTATAACATAAAATAACATATATCATGACATATCATATCACACATATAACATGTGACAAAAACACACACTTGATTTTAAAAAAACCCAACTTATTACACCCATTCAGTCTATGAAACGAAATGCATTGCAAACACACTCCAATGTTTACATGGCACTTCAATGTTTACAGCAAGCTTCAATGTTTACAGTATACTTCAATGTTTACAAAGTATGAGATTATGCTAAATTAATAGACAACGTTTTTGTGGTGTAATACACAAAGTAAATGTCCACCTAATAACCTCAGTTTAAGACCACTCCATTTAAAAGACAAGTATTTGAAGACCACAAGGTCCCTAAAGTCCCTAAAGCAAAAGAAATGATTATTTTCAAATCGACAAGATGGCACTGCCCACTTAGTAAACACTCTGCTTGTGGATCTTAGGCCCAAAACACACCGGATCGGGATCTGGGTCTGGGGAGTATGGTATCAGTCAAAAATGAAACGTGCTGAATCGAATGTGACAAAACCCACTGCACGAACTACAGATCTACCAACAGATGTCATAGAACATGCACTATATTTTCACATTGCGAGACTGGCAGCTGCATAATGTTTGAAACTTACTCATCCATTTTTGTTAATAAACAACAGGAAAGGTATATATATATATATATATATATATATATATATATATATATATATATATATATATATACCTTTCCTGTTGTTTATTAACAAAAATGGATGAGTAAGTTTATATATTTATAAGTTGAGTAAGTTTATATATATATATATATATATATATATATATATATATATATATATATATATAAACCAATGTGGATTTCTCATACTCCCAGACATGGCATCTTTGCCACACTCCCCAGACCCAGAGCCAGATCCAGCTTCAGTTTGTTGTTACAAAACCACGAGAGAAAGAAACAGCCACTATACTCTCACACCTTCTTGTAAATTTTCTTTCTGGATTTACACAAATCACAAAAGTGACCAAAAATAGCATGAATAAAAAAGAAAAAAGAAAAAGAAAAGAAAAACCAGCAGCAGAAATCAACCAAAATAAATAATGCTTATTCATCAATATACAAATTGCTTACACTGGAATGGACCTAAAGTCTGGGACAGTCAGTCTAGATAACTGCTGCAAACTTCAAATATGATTACACAGACGTCAGTCAATCTAGATAACTGCTGCAAACTTCAAATATGATTACACAGACGTCAGTCAGTCTAGATAACTGCTGCAAACTTCAAATATGATTACACAGACGTCAGTCAGTCTAGATAACTGCTGCAAACTTCAAATATGATTACACAGATGGCAGTGTGTCTAGATAACTGCTGCAAACTTCAAATATGATTACACAGATGGCAGTGTGTCTAGATAACTGCTGTGAACTTCATACATTTCTGTTTTACAGAAACTAGTACACAGACTGCAACAAAAAGCAATGAGTGGCACAGGAATTTGTAAATTAAAGACAATCCAAAAAACAGGTTCAAGCACCATCTAAACATCATTGCAGTTATCACACAGCACAGACTTAAAGATTGGCACGAATATAACTGTTAAGGTTACATTTAAAGTAATATTGCAGCACATTAGAACATCATAAAGACAAAACATTACACCGGTACAGCAGCTGTCTAATGTTTCATTCAGACAATAGAACACTTCCATTTCAGATGATGCTACAATACATTGCATAAAACATGAAACATACCTTAATTACAAAAAAAACCCCATTATGATAGCACAGCTTTGTCAACCTTCAATTCAACACTATATGGGACATTCGTAATCACCAAGTAGTTAACAGAACATTACATTCATACAATGTTTGCGTGCAATCCAATCAATACAATTACATATTGTAAATCATAAAATATTAGCAATCTTAAAATTTAGCGAAATCCAAATACGTGACATACTAGAAACTAAAAAATTAATAAGCTTAAGTTATGCAGCTTACAGACATCTTGAATTTAGTAGAAAATTGCAGTGATGTGCATGCTAACTAACTAGTGTTGATTGCTATCCTTTTGGTTTAGTCAATAGCATGTAACCATTGTTGTGCCTTCAGCTAATCTCAGACAAAACAATCCCACAAAAGTTTTTTGGAACAGTCTGTTGTGTGTCTCTTTAAATTTATGACCTCGCTAAATTTGCTAAAATTTTACGCTTGCTAACATTTCCTGATTTACAGTACATCAGAATGTTTTACTTAAAACAATCACAAAGTACAGTAAAAAACCCACAAAACCCCCACCAAAAACAAAAACACAATGTTTATAAACATGTATCAGAATGTTTTGCCTAAAACAGTCACTAAAATAACGGAAAACAACATTACATTCACACAATGTTACAGTGCTCTCCAATCAATACATGTTTTACTTTTAAAAAACCCATCACATCTTAAAACAACATTATATTCACACTTTCCACTGTATTCCATCCAGAGCAGCATATCAATATATTAAACAATCTTAAAACATGTTAGTGATCATACAATGGTTTACTGTGGGTTTTTTAACACAGTGTGGTAAGTTTTACAAGTCAGCCAACTTCATCAACATTCGATTCAATAAACATTTCCCACTCATCAGTTAGCTGTATGTTTTACAACATTATAAAGAACATGCCATTAACATGTTAACTGTTCCACTGAGTTGAATACAGTATGTTTTAAAACAGTATAAAGGGCATTACACAAACATGTTATGCACTCAACTTACAATTAAATACAGTATGTTTTAAAACAGTATAAAGGGCATTACACAAACATGTTATGCGCTCAACTTACAATTAAATACAGTATGTTTTAAAACAGTACACATGTTATGTGTTCCACTCGTAGTTAAACACAGATTGTCTTACAACAGTATTATCAGTGTCCTAGCTAGGATTTTAACAGGGCAGGACATTAATTTAATTGTAGGGCATTTTTATGCAGAAGTAATATTGTTTAAGGCAAGTACTGGATATGATCAAATTTTATACATTCATAAAAATCATACATGTAGATATAGATATGGAAGCAAACATTAACTGTTTTTTTAATTCATGCTTCTTTTTAATTTACTAAAAAAAAATTGTTTTTGGGGGGCAATAAGTTTCAAAAACAAAATCTATTAATCTTAAATTTGAATATTTGATGAAAAAAGTACATTCATGACCATAGGTAATATTATTGTACTAATGCAATATAAATGACACAATTAAGTCATAATTAATAATTATGAAATGTTAGATCACCTAAAAAAAATCCTATTATTTTTTTTATTCTATAATATGTAGGATTTATGCCATTTAATACCATCTACAAATGTAAATTAAAATAAATGAAATAATAATGAAAGAATTATTAGAAATACATAAAAAGAAATAAAGGAACAAATAAATAAATTGTAATATGGAACTTCTGAAACTTTAAAAATGGCTATTATAAAAGGTCATGGTCTAGAGAGATTTCACGAACAAGCTTTTGCAGACTGAGGCATGCTTTTACTAAAATACAGATATACAATACCTATACACATCAAGTAAACTGTTGCTAGTTTGCTTTGAGCCATGTAATAAGGATGCAATTAATGTTGGATTTATAATCACCAGTTATACCAGATAAAACTATATGTATCTTGGTCTGGGTATATGCAATAGCAACATAATATAAAAATCATTAATCTAAAAATGACTTTCAAAATTTAGTTGGCAAGATAAACCCCACATTTGACATTCTGTCGAGGTTTACATGTACATGTATCTTGATAGTTTACTTAATTAGTTAAGTGATTTGTGGTGTGACAGTGTCAAGATTACGACTCAATCAAGCTTTTTAAGATTGGCTGCCAACAAATATGGCAGGGAGGGTCAAAACGGGGGCAGGGCACAGCGCCCTTCTATTTATTACTAGCTAGAACACTGTATTATGGACAATGAATCACAATAACACATTTGACCTAATTTATGAAAGGCATTGATCCCTTCCTGTATATAATTAACAATTAACTATAAAAACAGGTGTTTAGCCACTTGCACATGTCAATATTTTGTCCATGTTTAAAAGTTACATACCCGGTACATCTAAAAGCCGATGTACTTGTGGAGCTGGGGTGTCGTTAAACATTCCTTTTTCATTTTGAAATAAAGGTGCTGTAATCACCTGTTGTGTAAAGAATAATACACAAAAATGGTAAGTGTTCCACTGTCTGTAATATGGTACATTTCACAACAGTTTAAAGGACATTATATAAACATGTTTGACTGACAGTAAAATATCTGTACATGTTACAATAATATAAAGGGCATTACATAAACATGATCATATTTTGACTTATAGTAACATATCAACACATTTTACAACAGTATAAAGGGTATTACATAAACATGATCACCGTCTGACTTTGTAACATATCAGCACATTTTACTACAGTATAAAGGACATTATAGAAACATGATCACCATTTGACTTTGTAACATATCAGTACATTTTACAACAGTATAAAGGGTATTACATAAACATGGTCACCCTTTGACTTACAGTAACATATTCAGCACATTTTACAACAGTATAAAGGACATTACATAAAAATATTAAATGTTTCACTCACAATAACATATTAGTACATTATAAATAAATATACTCGAATGTACAGTAAAAGATAAAACTATATTCCTACCTGCCCATTCATACAATTACATAGCAGCAAAATGTACTAAATACACATACAATGAAAAACACTGAATAAATATACTCAGGACCATCACATTCATTTAACTGTTCAACATGTGCACATTTAATAATTGGAACTCTTGAAAATCATGGCTATCACACTATTAATGATGTGTCTTCATACATTAAATATCCAAGCATTTTAATAAAAACACACAAAACGCATCATGTGACAGAATGAACAGAGTATTATCACCATGGAAATGACACAAGATAGTCCAACTTACATGTCCTTTGGTATTCAGTGTAAACGAACAGCGAGACTCTCGAAAGAGAATCGCAAACAAGTGGATAATCTCAGTGTGCTAATACGAGATCATGGATTATCAAACAGTATGAACGGTGAATAAGGATGACAATAATACATGTATATTTGATTACAGCTCAGAAATACACATACATGTGTACATACATATATTGAACCAGTGTTCCCTTAAAGTTCAAAACTCATTATACAGTAGAAACCACATGGCAAAATATCCATCACTGAATGCTTAAAACTGTTTTATTTTCAGTTTAATATGTTGCCAGAACACAGAGTAACTCACGTGTAAATTTAAGGGATTAAAATGTACATTTTCTTTTATTCACACAAGCACCAAAAAGATTATAGTGGTGAACCAAGATGAAAATGTTGTTTTGGCATTTTCTTGAACCAATGTATATTACATGTTTTGTCATGACGTGTACATGGAACAATGACATTATTGTTTTGGCATACAAGTGAATGTTTCCACACTTTAGTATTGGTCACAAACTTACATACAACTCATTCTCACTAGTAAGTACATCACACATGAACTTTCTCACTTTGGTGAATAAGATTGACTTATAAATGAACTCTTAACTGTTCACTGATTATTGAGAACTAACACATTAATTTTCAAATATTACTCATTGATATTTAGGCCTCTAAAAAAATTGCACATACAATAATTTTCACTCAAGCCTTGTTCGTGTAAATCTAGTTTTGCGTAACTTTTTTTTTGGTTAGCATATTAAATTTAGAACATCATTTACATAGCCACGATGGGTTCAACAACAACAAAATCAGTTACCTCAATTTGTTTTTGCATAACCTGTAAATGGACTATGCCAATTTTCTGTTCTCCAAGGCATGGTATGGACGTACGCATGAACTTGTTGACATTTTACAGGCACAGAAATAAGTCGAGACCAGTCGTTCATTTAATTATGGCACCAATACATCAGTGGCATTTTTCAAATTAATAACTCACTTGCATTAAAGGCATATTGTCACAGACCACTGAACAAAAATAATTTGATTTGTCCCTAAATGTACTTTATTCAACCATCTTCATAACCACCATACTCCATTTATTAATGATATTTTGTAAAAATAATTGAATTATGGCAATCGTCCATAATTCAAAAATTAAAATTGCCAAGAGGGATGACATGGATTTCACTCCATCATGGTTCAGTTACGGTGATCCGATAGCTAGATTTGGTTTCTAACAATTAATGTCATTTTTATTTATTATCCATTTTTAGAGAAATAAGGTCCTTAAATCTGTGACAGTATGCCTTTAATTTCATGATTTACAGTAACAGTACTCTTTCACACGTTAGATCTGTTAATGTAAGATGATAAATCTACAATGTATGTTTGTCACCAATTTAAGTACACACATATTATAATAACAAATAAATAAATTTAAAAACCACGATAAAGCCTGACAAGTTTAAAATAAAACACACTAAAATTCTCCCACAATGTACTGCAAACTGAAAGGACCGACAAATCTGACTACACTATTACTACAGTGAACTCAGATTCTGGATATGGCACCTATAGAAAATGTTTAGAATAGGCTATGGTGTCATACAACTAAACAGAATAGCATCTGTGTCAGAATACAAATTTGTGACACACTACTGGGCTTGGTACATAAAAAAAATCATATATCTATGACAGTTTTCAGATTAACCTCCACCAACTATTCCTCACTCTAATTAAACCATATTAAATACACGGCATAGCAAATGTCACTACTCGACAAGGACTATTTGATATTTATAACCTTCATATTCACGTTGCTGTTATTTCAATTCAATACTTTTGCCTTAAATTATATTGTGGCTTATTACAGGTCTTAAAAAACATACACCTATAACAAGAACAGACGTAAAGTATTAATTTACGAAATATATACCCCCCCCCCCCCCCCCCCCCAAAAAAAACCCCAACCAAACTAAAACAATCAAATTAAAAAATAAAATCTATCAAGAAGATCAATATTGATAAGGAAATGAGAAAATGATGACACAATGATCAATGACACCAACAGTAACCATGGTAACTAAAACATACTTTTACTCATTGAGAACAATGTACTTTCAAAAGTGTTTCTATTAATGAGAAAATTATTTGATGCAAGTCAAAATACATTATTAGATTAAACAATAAAAGTTGCTTGATATAATTTTCCCAACATACTTTAAAATGAATTTTAGCATTAAATATATTTATTATCATTAACTTCAAGCAAAGCCACTGATTGTTCCCACAGGAACCCTTTGAATGCAAGCAGATACTCAACATCTGTAAAAGGTAAAGTCAATGGTTGTTCCGATAACCATTTGAATGTAACCACATTACAATTCATGCATTAGTATCCTATTAAGTCTCCAAAGTGCTGAAATCTACATTACTTATTTTAATTCATTTCCTTGCTAATATCCAATTAATGTTCAAGCACCCTGTCCTGGACACACACTTCAGCTGTCTTTCCTGAACATGGGTTCATGTTTGGTTTTAAGTCAACTCACGCCTCCTATTCATTGCACATTCATTTCCTATATATGTATCCTTCTCTAAAAATACAGACTTGTCAAACCAGTGGTTGTGTCCAAAACTGTCTGGATCCTAGCCCATTACTGTATTTTACAATGATAGTATACAGCATGTGACTAACACAGTGGAACATTAGTCTAACTTACTGCCTAACTTACAAGAACATTAGTCTAACTTACTGCCTAACTTAGAGGGACATTAGTCTAACTTACTGCCTAACTCACAGGAACATTAGTCTAACTTATTGCCTAACTCACTGGAACATTAGTCTAACTTACTGACTAACTCACAGGAACATTAGTCTAACTTACTGACTAACTCACAGGAACATTAGTCTAACTTAATGACTAACTCACAGGAACATTAGTCTAACTTACTGCCTAACTCACAGGAACATTAGTCTAAATTACTGCCTAACTCACAGGAACATTAGTCTAACTTACTGCCTAACTCACAGGAACATTAGTCTAACTTACTGCCTAACTTAGAGGGACATTAGTCTAACTTACTGCCTAACTTACAGGAACATTAGTCTAACTTACTGCCTAACTTAGAGGGACATTAGTCTAACTTACTGCCTAACTTAGAGGGACATTAGTCTAACTTACTGCCTAACTCACAGGAACATTAGTCTAACTTACTGCCTAACTCACAGGAACATTAGTCCAACTTACTGCCTAACTCACAGGAACATTAGTCCAACTTACTGCCTACCTCACAGGAACATTAGTCTAACTTACTGCCTAACTCACAGGAACATTAGTCCAACTTACTGCCTAACTCACAGGAACATTAGTCCAACTTACTGCCTAACTCACAGGAACATTAGTCTAACTTACTGCCTAACTCACTGGAACATTACATTACTAACTCAAATAAACAATACTCTAAATTACTAACACATTACTTTTAAAACGGTCAAACAATTCATCTTCCCAAACACCTGACAATGGTTCATCGGTGCACGCCAAAAATAAAATGTCTGTGACTCCATCTTTTAGAGATATAAGTTTGGTATCACTAACAGATTTGTCTTTCAGATTTCTCTATTAAACAGCACCTGTCTAATGCTAAGTTGTATACAATAAAAATTGAATTGTAAGAGCACTCAGCACTCAGATTAGCAACTGGAGTCATAGAAGTCGTTATAGCAGACAATTGGCGAACTTTGTGCTGGCAGTTGGTAGTCTGAGCCTAGTATACAGAGTATGTTTTATAATTCTCCAAAATCATCTAATAAAATATAGACTGAAGGATGTCTTTAATACTGAATTAAAATGGCCACTTAGCACGGTGAACAAGATAAAAAAGAAGAAAAAAAGTGACACAATAAATGGACAGAACAATCAATGATACCAAATACATTGAAGACAGCTGAAAGCAAATCATAGCAATACTGGCCATATCACTAACTTCTGATCAGCAACATCACTAAATACATGTGTACAGACGTTTACATTACGAAACAACACACACATATTACACAATTCATAATTCATTCAGTTTCATTTTAAAAAGGCACTTCTTCAAGAAAAACAATTAAGACAAACTAAATAGCCCTATTGCTCTCAAAGTGTAGCAATGACTTGACGTTTCAATCATACCCACCATGAAATCTTAAACTTTTATAATTACAGATGATATTCTTTAATAATCATAGAACTTAGAAAACACTTTTCCGAGATACACCAAGCACAATTCATAAAAAATATGGTAAGATTCTAGTGTGAGCAATCTTTAAAGTGATACCAGCACCACATATGTATCCACAGACACATCACATGCAACGTAAACAGTTAATCACACATTTTCAAATAGCTGTCAGTTTTGAAAATAACACAAATGTAAATTAACAATCTGTTAACCTCCTTCCATGTCTGTCATATGAATAACTAATCTTACTTTATATGTTGTTATCCTTTTTGGCTTCAATTAAAGGGACATACCCTAGTTTTAACCCGTGGAAATTAACATTAAGTTTAGTTAATCTACAAACCTGTAACACATTTGGATAAAGTTACAATTGAGTGAAACATGAGTCCGTGACTTTAAAATGGTAAAAATAGACTAAAACTTAACTCCATAACTGTTACTTCTCAGATGCACGTGCATTTTAAAAAATATTATAAATGCATTTTATGATATTAAAAAAACCAGGATGACCAAAAACACTCTGAATGTATGGAAATTGATAATCTAAACCATAAAATCTAAATAAAGTAAAAAATATGTGTTAAATGTTTAAAAACTAGGGTATGTCCTTTTAAAAGAAGTTATCTTTTTATATTCCATGATAATAAATCTTTACGAAATGAAGCTATCATGCAGAGCTTTAGATCTCGGGGCACAACGGGGACTTTGTATTTTCTGAGTGCAGGAAGGTTGTTTTATTTCAGTGCTGTCATTAACAGCTGCTGGAGAATTGTCAATATTCAAAAAGGCTTTTAAAGTTATTTTAATGTAATTAAACTTAACATTTCAGCGGTTTTGAGGTGAAATATTTTGACTTGATTATTTTGGGCACAACATTTATTGCCTCGACTTTGATGCAATCTAAAGCCCCATCGTGTGACATATGACAGCATTGAATATTTTGACTTGATTATTTATCGCCTCGACTTTGATGCAATCTAAAGCCCCATCGTGTGACATATGACAGCATTGAATATTTTGACTTGATTATTTATCGCCTCGACTTTGATGCATCTAAGTAGTATAAAATATGCCTTAGTGTTTAAAAACTAGGGTCTGTCCCTTTAAGGAACTGACAGAATATGTTAAACACTACTTCTTTTAAAACGGAGAACTATCCAATTCACAGTATCTAAAGGAATGATAGGACTTTTGATGAATCATATTGTTATGAACAGAATGGCAATCATCGTATTATTAAACAAATAGTTTTTCAAGCATCATATCTTTAAACATGGTACAATATGATACCAGGGCTCACCCTGTCCATTGCCAAATTAGTCAATAGCCAATATTAATGCAAAGTGGCTACAACATTTAGCCTTGGTTAATAATAGTTTCCTTAAAGTACCCACATTTTAATAATTCTGAAGTAAATACTCTATATATGTGAAAATTGGCCAAACCAAAACATTTTCCAGTGTGAGACCTGTGTTTCATTTATATTAAGTTCTCAAAAATAAATGTGTGATTCCGGGAAAACAGGGCCGACTCTTAATTTTTTTCAGTGTTTTTTGGTTCTCCCAATGTTTTTTTAAATAATTTTTTTAATTAATATGTAAGTAAAAAGAGTACACACAAAATATTTAATCAGGATCCTTAGGGATGAAACTAGTAAAAAAAAAAGAAGAAGAAAAAAGCACCCTGCTTAATTTTTTTCAGCACATTCCTGGAAACACAGTTTTTTAGGCAAAAAGAAATGATAGGATCTTTGATGCACAATATCACCAAGCAACACCATCTTTTAAGCATTATATCAACCGACAAATGAAATCATATGAAATACATGACACCCATGTAGAATATGACAAAATAAATAGTGGAATAAATTAAGCAGAAAAAATGAGACGATGATATATAAATGCATCAATAATGAAATAAGATTTCAGTATTATTTCATAAGCAATTAAGCCTAAATTAAATTTTGCCACAGATTAAGTGTCATCATACAATGAAACTAAATATTCAAATCATGATTGTTTACACAGTAACCGTGATTTACAATTTCAAATCCAATTTAGAATATGCCAACATGAGAACTGAATTGTTTGCAAAGTATTAGCTAAATTTGTTCTATTATACAATATAGAGCTATTTAATTGTCCTAACAACAAATATGTTTTCTCTTCTTTTTTTTGGATAAAAGCAATAGCAATAATAGCAATGCATATCCTGCTGAAAGATGTATCTTTCAATGTCTTTGAAGTTGGGTATGTGTTAATTTTACACATCTTAAAAACAAAACTCAAGAAAAGAATATACACACAAATGAAAAATAGTACCGGTAATATGCACAAAACATGTTTTAAATCATGTTATATATCACTTAATGTATGCAACGAATCATCTTTCAATTTCTCTTTGTAGAGGTGAAAATGCTTTGAACATTTTCAAAACATCATCTCCTTGTTCAATGACAATACAATTTGTATTTCTGCATTAATCTACAGAAAAAAAGTATTGAAATTCAGAATGTATGGATTGTCTGTTGGTAAATTTATAAGAAGAATTTTTAAGTGTATAAATGAACACAGCAAAAGATTTCGGTGTGCTGTTGAACTAACAGTAATGGGCACCTATACTTAATAATCATCTATCCTTAAAAGATACTTCCAATACCTCTTCCATATCCACACATCAAGACCAACTGGATTTAATTATTTATACTTCTTCACCAATCTCTGGTAACTTAATCATTATGTGCAAAATAAAATAAATCATAAAAAGAAATATATGCTGATATGGAATACTATTCTGCAATCCATTTATGATTCATGGGAGTGAAGCAAATTATACATAGAAACAAAAAGAATACGTCACACATTTTGTGTTTGTAAGCAATCATCTAATGTTCACATAAACGTTTCAAGAACAATATGACAATATGACAATCTTCTACAGTCTGTGAGCAGTTTAACTCGGGGCCGAATTCAGGCGTGTTTAACCCAGGCAATAGTGATAGTTTCATTCGCTTGGCGATCGCAAATGTCAAGTTTTGCATAATCCGTTTTTCCCATCACACATCATATACATGGTTGTAACCAGTTTAGCAAAATGGACTCAGCAAGCTGAGTTTTTTTTGCGCAACTATGAATGGATTATGCAAAATTTCTATTGTTATAGGTGGGTGAAATACACACACGTCCTATTTTGTTAACTTAAATGCATCTAAAATAAAGACTGTAAAATTCGGCCCTCTAGGTTTCAAGTGCTACCTAAGTCACATGAACATAAGCAAGTGCCGAGATCCTCACTCAAATAATGCTGTTATCAAAGGGAAGCAACTCCTGCTTGTACACGTGTCGGGTGCACAGGGGAAGCAACTCCTGCAGCATTCTTCAGAAGATGCACTGAAGACGTGGAGAAAACAAAGCGAACATCGCTAGGACTTGAACGATGTAGCAGCATGGAAGCTCTTCAGGTACGCTTCATGAATAGAGTTCAGAAAGTTGGTGTCATTCTGAAAAATACATTATAGGTTTATCAATATTATTATTGTATTATACTGAAAGATAAATATTTCTTTATGAAGATAAATATGCCAAAATACTATTATTATATAAGAATCAACCATAAACCAAGTGTCATTGGAACAAGTAAAGCCGCAAGTGATAAGCACCAGTTGCATTTGGGGAGACGAGGACTGGGATGTGTAAGTGGACAGTGAAAGAAGTTGAAAGATAGGAGTTGCCAGGTCAAGAAGAAATGAGATGGAATTCAGAGGAGAAAGGAAAAGGGACAGTGGGATAAATAAATAAATATTTGAAATAAATAAATAATTAAATAAAAAGTTTCATAGGACTTTTAGTTTGTGAGAAATGGACCTAAATGTGAAAACTTAACATAGGAGGTGAATGCTAAAGTTGATGCCACCATCAGAAAAGTAATACCTATATATCTGCCATGTGATTTTGTCACAGTCAGACTAAAATTGGAAGTCAGTGAATGAAGATAAATTTGGGTTCTTTATAAAAACAAGCAAAACTGAACGTTCCTGTTTGTTTTGAAGAGGGGATAGCACATCTCAAGAAGCGCTGGCTAGACTGAGAAATAACTGTTTGTTTTGAAGAGGGGATAGCACATCTCAAGAAGCACTGGCTAGACTGAGAAATAACTGTTTGTTTTGAAGAGGGGATAGCACATCTCAAGAAGCTAGACTGAGAAATAACTGTTTGTTTTGAAGAGGGGATAGCACATCTCAAGAAGCACTGGCTAGACTGAGAAATAACTGTTTGTTTTGAAGAGGGGATAGCACATCTCAAGAAGCAGTGGCTAGACTGAGAAATAACTGTTTGTTTTGAAGAGGGGATAGCACATCTCAAGAAGCTAGACTGAGAAATAACTGTTTGTTTTGAAGAGGGGATAGCACATCTCAAGAAGCAGTGGCTAGACTGAGAAATAGCTGTTTGTTTTGAAGAGGGGATAGCACATCTCAAGAAGCACTGGCTAGACTGAGAAATAACTGTTTGTTTTGAAGAGGGGATAGCACATCTCAAGAAGCTAGACTGAGAAATAACTGTTTGTTTTGAAGAGGGGATAGCACATCTCAAGAAGCTAGACTGAGAAATAACTGTTTGTTTTGAAGAGGGGATAGCACATCTCAAGAAGCACTGGCTAGACTGAGAAATAACTGTTTGTTTTGAAGAGGGGATAGCACATCTCAAGAAGCACTGGCTAGACTGAGAAATAACTGTTTGTTTTGAAGAGGGGATAGCACATCTCAAGAAGCACTGGCTAGACTGAGAAATAACTGTTTGTTTTGAAGAGGGGATAGCACATCTCAAGAAGCACTGGCTAGACTGAGAAATAACTGTTTGTTTTGAAGAGGGGATAGCACATCTCAAGAAGCAGTGGCTAGACTGAGAAATAACTGTTTGTTTTGAAGAGGGGATAGCACATCTCAAGAAGCACTGGCTAGACTGAGAAATAACTGTTTGTTTTGAAGAGGGGATAGCACATCTCAAGAAGCACTGGCTAGACTGAGAAATAACTGTTTGTTTTGAAGAGGGGATAGCACATCTCAAGAAGCAGTGGCTAGACTGAGAAATAACTGTTTGTTTTGAAGAGGGGATAGCACATCTCAAGAAGCTAGACTGAGAAATAACTGTTTGTTTTGAAGAGGGGATAGCACATCTCAAGAAGCTAGACTGAGAAATAACTGTTTGTTTTGAAGAGGGGATAGCACATCTCAAGAAGCAGTGGCTAGACTGAGAAATAACTGTTTGTTTTGAAGAAGGGATAGCACATCTCAAGAAGCACTGGCTAGACTGAGAAATAACTGTTTGTTTTGAAGAGGGGATAGCACATCTCAAGAAGCTAGACTGAGAAATAACTGTTTGTTTTGAAGAGGGGATAGCACATCTCAAGAAGCAGTGGCTAGACTGAGAAATAACTGTTTGTTTTGAAGAGGGGATAGCACATCTCAAGAAGCACTGGCTAGACTGAGAAATAACTGTTTGTTTTGAAGAGGGGATAGCACATCTCAAGAAGCTAGACTGAGAAATAACTGTTTGTTTTGAAGAGGGGATAGCACATCTCAAGAAGCACTGGCTAGACTGAGAAATAACTGTTTGTTTTGAAGAGGGGATAGCACATCTCAAGAAGCTAGACTGAGAAATAACTGTTTGTTTTGAAGAGGGGATAGCACATCTCAAGAAGCACTGGCTAGACTGAGAAATAACTGTTTGTTTTGAAGAGGGGATAGCACATCTCAAGAAGCTAGACTGAGAAATAACTGTTTGTTTTGAAGAGGGGATAGCACATCTCAAGAAGCAGTGGCTAGACTGAGAAATAACTGTTTGTGTGCACTGACCGAGATTCACTGACCTGTGACACCTCAGTGAATCACTCTACCCACGGAGCTACACCTCACTCTGTATTAAAGTTAGTGTCTCAACATTTCTAATTATCTCAACATTTTATAAATGTAAAATCAGATAAGAAAATAGGAATGAAAATTACACCAAAAAATATCTGGAAAATTTTAGAGATTTTTGAAAAGTAGAGTTACCATGACATTTTTCTCCTTTTTTTAACACTGGACAAAAAGAAATGTGGAATTAAAAAAAAATAATAACAAGGATGAAAACTGACACTAAACAAAACATCTGGAAACTTTTCAGTCATACAAGATCTTCATTACCCCTCCCCCACCCCAAAAGCTCTAAAATGTAAACAATTGTATAAAAATTAAAAGGGTCGAGTGACTGAGACAAAGTCAGTCCCACCTTGATGAGGTACATCATGGCTTGCTGGAGTTGCTCCTTTGTCAGGGGGGAGAGCTGTGAGGCAATGACGTCCGTGTCGGAACTCTCGCTGTGAGTGCGGTCTGAAACAACAAACACTCACCGATATGTTCTTGCACAAAAGAAACGAGTGCAATAAATAGGAAGCAAAAACAACGTATGTGAAATTCTGTATTTATTACATACCTTCTTTTATTTATTACATAAACGGTTTTTAAATTAATGTCATATAACTCCACTTTCTTAAATCTATTAATCAATCCTCATTTCATGGATTTTCTAAATGTTAAGAATCATACTCAGCGGCAATCTTGTATGTCGTAATTTGTAAATCAGACATGACGTCAGTAATAAAAACGTTCCGGTCCAGATTGCACATATGTGCGATATAAGATAAATTTATCACATGGTTTGAAAATGTCTTTGATTGAATAGGTATGTAATAAACTGCAGGACACAAAATAATGACTGTTATACCGCAGGACACAACCAACACTGACAGTTATACCACAGGACACAACCAACACTGACTGCTATACTACAGGACACAACCAACACTGACTGCTATACTGCAGGACACAACCAACACTGACTGCTATACTGCAGGACACAACCAACACTGACTGCTATACTGCAGGACACAACCAACACTGACTGTTATACTGCAGGACACAAACAACACTGACTGTTATACTGCAGGACACAACCAACACTGACTGCTATACTGCAGGACACAACCAACACTGACTGCTATACTGCAGGACACAAACAACACTGACTGTTATACTGCAGGACACAACCAACACTGACTGTTATACTGCAGGACACAACCAACACTGACTGCTATACTGCTGGACACAACAAACATTCATGGCTATACTGTGAATTAAAATAATTTTATAACAGGAGTATATTGGAGTTTAAAATGCCGTTTTTATTTTGGTGTGCCATTCCTGGCATATTATAGCAAGAAAGTTTTCTCAAAACATTCTTGTTCTCTTAAACATAATTAATAAATGAAATGAAATATAAAACAAGTTTGTTTTGTTTAACGACACCAGTAGAGCGCACTGATTTATTAATCATTGGCTATTGGATGTCTAACATATAGTAATTTTGGCATAGTCATAAAAAAGAAACCTGCTATACTTTTCCATTATTAGCAAGGGATCTTTTATACGGGTGTATACTACCAAATCAAATCCCATAGACGACAATAGTAACATGTCTGGCTAAAACTACCTGTAGCGTATCAATTGACATAAACGCCACAGATATAAATACTACCACCCCTCACACTTAAAGTGAATCAGAAATAACTGGGGGTCAAGCTACTCATTTCTAAGATAATGGGTAGCATCTATGACTACCCTAGTTCAGCACAAAATTTGAGTACTTTTTTTTTACAGGTACCCCACGAAATGAAATATAAAACAATGCGTATAACTAATAATTTGCACCTACCAGTGTGTGTGGGACTGAGCTTCTTGGTGAAGGTCATTGGGGACAGAAGGACATCAGGACATGATTTTGACGGCCTGGGACTAGCGAAGGTCGGGTCCTCCAGTGACTTGGCTTTCTCTCCCAACAGTTTAGATGTGGTGCCAGAACCAATCTGCAGCTTATCTCCCAGCAGCTAAAACAAATAGTAGTAACAATGTCAGCGAGAATTTATGAATTTTAAATAAATTTGAATTTAAAAATAAATAAATTGGCTTTCAGAAAAATAAATTGCCAAATGGTCCCACTGATTACCTCACAATATCAGAATTGCAAACAAAACCAAAAAAGAAGAAGGAAAAAAAGACGAAGAAGGAAAATGAAGGAAAAGAAATCCTAACCTCTGTTCTAATGGGTGACCATACCACATTTAACTTTCAAAACTAAACCTTTTACTGGTATATTCCTTTAATGTAGTATTATTATGCTGAGATAATCTGGCATACAGAGTTGAAAGGGAAAAAGCAAAAATAAATGACTTTTTAATGACTGTATAACAAAATCAGGAAAAAAATCATGAAAAATACTAATGACACCAAAACAATAATAATAATAATAATAATAATTTTTTATATGCTGACTATTTTATAAAGTGAATGTTGTTGTAAGAATATTTACACAAATAACTTCATATTTAATTCAAAATTACATGAAATGAGTTGGATTTTAATAATATTTCTTTCTACAAAATGCTGTGTTAACAGAACTACTGTAGTTTTGTTAAATTTAAATGTTTAAATACATCCCAGCATGGAAGGTATTGTATTTTAACCACACCAGATAATTATTTATAGCACCATACTACAGGGCAGATACACTTGACAACACAGGGGCGTAGGGTTTTTGGACGTCCCACACCCAAATAAAAAAAATGCAGTATTAGAATGCGGTGTCCTGGGAAGTTGTACATAGGTTTATATAAACCCCACCTCATAAACCCAGACCACACTATGCCTCTACAACAACAACAACTCACTGATCTGGATGGCAGATTGGTTGCGCTCTGTGACAACGTGACCCCCTTGATATCTTCCGGCTTCAACAACTCCGGCTTTGAACTGACCGATATCTTGGCCAGGCCAGCCAACATGGCCGACCCGACCGACTCCAGTCCTTCGCCCCCCACACCCCCTCCCCCACCCCCCAGACTCATGGGCACGCTGGCCACGTGGTGCAGGGGCTGGGACGGGGGCGTGAACTTGATGAGGTTCTCCTGGCCTGTCGGGGAGTGTCTGACGTCAGACACTGACTTGGTTCTCTCTGAGTGGTCGGTGAGCTGGCGCTCGATCTCGGCAACCGTCGGCCCGGTGCTGATCAGCTGCTGTAACATCGGGTGAAGCGCTTCACGGGTCTTCGATTCCGACTCCATCAGAGACACGGACCTGGTGAACAAACAGTGGAATATTAGGTCTGGCATTAGCATCATCAGAGACACGGACCTGGTGAACAAACAGTGGAATATTAGGTCTGGCATTAACATTATCAGAGACACGGACCTGGTGAACAAACAGTGTAATATTAGGTCTGGCATTAACATCATCAGAGACACGGACCTGGTGAACAAACAGTGTAATATTAGGTCTGGCATTAACATCATCAGAGACACGGACCTGGTGAACAAACAGTGGAATATTAGGTCTGGCATTAACATCATCAGAGACACGGACCTGGTGAACAAACAGTGGAATATTAGGTCTGGCATTAGCATCATCAGAGACACGGACCTGGTGAACAAACAGTGGAATATTAGGTCTGGCATTAGCATCATCAGAGACACGGACCTGGTGAACAAACAGTGGAATATTAGGTCTGGCATTAACATCAAAGGGGTGAGATGTAGCCCAGTGGTAAAGTGCCCAGCGAGTGAACCACGACTGGTATATCAAAGACTGTGGTATGTGCTATCTTGTCTGTGGAATGATGCATATAAAAGATCCATTGCTGCTAATGGGAAAATGTTATTAATAAAAAGACTATATGTCAAAATTACCAAATGTTTTCACATCCAATAGCCGATGATTAATAAACCAATGTGCTCTAGTGGTGTCACTAAACACAACAAACAAAATAACATCATCAAAAATATTACTTTCAGTTTTTGCCATGAGTAAAATGAAGGCATGCTGAAGATCACTCTCCTGAAATGATGCTCGGTGAGCAATCACACGAAGTTTCAAATGAAATTCATCACATTTTTTATTGTAAGGCGATCAATTTACAGTTCTCCTAAAACTTTCCAGGCTAGCTTGGAGGAGACTAACATAACTGGATATCGAAAAAGGAAGAAAAATAAATAGAGAATACTCCCCGAGTGTCTTGAGATATCATAATTTATCAGCACGAGTTGATTTTATACTTTTATCAATGAGTGCTGATAAATTACGATATGACAAGACACTCGGGGGGTATTCTTTTTATCATCCATTATCATTCTTTTCATTTGCTAGAGTTGTAAACAATGTCAGTAATGTGGGTTGAATGTCAGCGGTAGACTCGTTAACTAGCAGAACGGCAGTGGCGTGATGTCACTGATGGTAGGTTTCGCGCTGAAACAAACACAGTGACGTAACAAAACATTGTCTTGTGATTAAAATTTGACCAATCAAGATTATTAGAAGTGATATCTCCTGCAGAGAATATCACAAATTATAGTGCCAGCGATATCTCCTACAAAAGCCTTTAATGGATGATATAATGTTTTCTTAACATCTCGGCACATTTTAAAACTTCAATTGAAAGTATTCATTTTAACAATCAGAAGAAAAGTAATATTCAGATATTTTTGTTGGTCACATATTTTTATGCTGTATGAAGGTAACTGATAATAACCACTAGAATTTGATAACAAAAGAGTATAGTTGTGTTTGTATTTTACATTGGTAAACAATGTTATAATATGGTGAGGTGAGATTGTGAGTTCATAAACCTTCCCACCTCAAAAGACCACCGAAACAAACCGTATTGAATATCAATCTACCTCTGTAGGACGGACGGCTTGGTGACGTCTGGAAGTTCGGACGCACTCACGTCCCCCACTGCCCCCTGGTGTTGTTGGTTCTGACTAGCCTTCCGGAATAGCGCCTCTAGAGTCATCGGTGGTTGTGTTGGTTCTGCTGACTTCAGGGGAAGGTTCAGGGGAGGCGGAGGCTGGGATGTGTCTGATTTCAGGGACAGGTTTAGGGGAGGTGGAGGTTGGGATGTGTCAATTGTGAACACTGAAAAATACATTTATAATCACCACAGTTCATTACAAGAAATATAAAATGTTCTTTACATGACATTATGCTTTGACAATATATTAAACAACAATTGTATATAATATATAAATTTGTATATCAATTCCTACTGATGGGATCAAAACTAAAAATTCTAAGATAACCATATTATAATATTATTGATTTGAGAGTTATACACAAAAGGAATATTTCTGTCCGCATTTGGCAATTACAATTTTATGAATACTCTTTGTCAAAAACATGTAGACTTTTGTCATTAAAGTTACTTTAGATTGATCTAGACATGTCCATCCTGTATCAGCCTCAACTGAAAGTGACAAAAATATATTTTGATTCTCCACGAAGCAGACAACATTCTTCACTATGAGTAAGTATTGTTATTTTATTCATATCTAGACCAGTATTTTTACAAACTGCACATAGAAATAGAAATTGTTACTTCCAAAACACTTTTTCCTTTACTATTTATGTCATGTCAAACTGAAATTGCTGACCAAAAATCATGTTCAGTGCTGGCTGATGTTAAAACTAAACGAACCTGGAGAGTTTGAGATATATTTGACGGGAGTGGGCCGCACGAGACTGGATCCACCAATCTTTGTTTCCGTGTTCAGGTGATCGGTCATTGGTCGAGGAGCTTCCGACTTGCTGGTAACCATGGGACCACTCTTTGACTGCATAACAATAATAAAGAAGAGAACTGTTACATCTGGATTGTCTGGAGATGAAGCACTAACTTCTGGTCTAGTACACTAACTTCTGGTCTAGTAGACTAACTTCTGGTCTAGTCCACTAACTTCTGGTCAAGTACACTAACGTCTGGTCTAGTACACCAATGTCTGGTCTAGTACACTAACGTCTAGTCTAGTACACTAAAGTCTGGTCTAGTACACTAACTTCTGGTCTAGTCCACCAATGTCTGGTCTAGTCCACTAACATCTGGTCTAGTCCACTAACGTTTGGTATAATCCACTAACATCTGGTCTAGTCCACTAATGTCTGGTCTAGTCAACTAACATCTGGTCTAGTCTACTAACTTCTGGTCTAGTCTACTAACTTCTGGTCTAGTCCACTAATGTCTGGTCTAGTCCACTAACGTCTGGTCTAGTCCATTAACTTCTGGTCTAGTCCACTAATTTCTGTTTTAGACTATAACTTTTGGTCTACTAACTTTTGGTCAAGTCCACTAACTTCTGGTCTAATCCAATAACTAGCCAGCGAAAGGAACATTGCTCACATTTAACACCGTGTTTTCACTTTGGCGCCAGATTGTACATCGATGCATATCGCACCATTTGTAGTGACCAGTCAAGCATAGTTAGCTCTAGGGGCACATTCATTTCATTAATGCCAGAAAATACTAATTACTACTGTCATTTTAACATAACGACACATTGTCAACTACATGTACTTAATAATATTATGTTTTTAATGAAAACGTTTTGTTTAAATTTTATTACTGGAAGAAGTAGTATTTTATATTAAAATATTATCATTAGAACAGAGTGTATACTTCGGAATTGTTCGATTATTACAAAATGTACCAACAAATGTTCACTTTGCCTATTTTTCATCAAACTTTTCCCCTTTCTTATGGGAAGGAAGAAATCACTTCTACTTTTTCAATTCGAGATTAGGGCTTGCTAATGTTTGGTATAGTCCACTAACCTCTGTATAGTCCACTAACTTCTGATCAAGTCCACTAATTTCCATGTAGTCCACTAACTTCTATTCATGTTCACTAACTTCTAATCATGTTCACTAACTTATAATCAAGTTCACTAACTCCTAATCAAGTTCACCAACTTCTAATCAAGTTCAGTAACTTTTAATAAAGTTCAGTAACTTTTAATAAAGTTCACTAACTTCTAATCAAGTTCACCAACTTCTAATCAAGTTCACCAACTTCTAATCATGTTCACTAACTTCTAATCAAAATCACTAACTTCCAAGTTCAGTAACTTCTGTGTAGACCACGTGGTGCAGCTCACCTTGTCGTATTCACTCAGCCTTGATGAGCATCTCGCCCTAATCCAACCAGCACCACGTGGTGCAGCTCACCTTGTCGTATTCACTCTCAGCCTTGGTGAGCATCTGGCCCTAACCAGCACCACGTGGTGCAGCTCACCTTGTCGTATTCACTCTCAGCCTTGGTGAGCATCTCGCCCTAATCCAACCAGCACCACGTGGTACAGCTCACCTTGTCGTATTCACTCTCAGCCTTGGTGAGCATCTCGCCCTAATCCAACCAGCACCACGTGGTACAGCTCACCTTGTCGTATTCACTCTCAGCCTTGGTGAGCATCTCGCCCTAATCCAACCAGCACCACGTGGTACAGCTCAACTTGTCGTATTCACTCTCAGCCTTGGTGAGCATCTCGCCCTAATCCAACCAGCACCACGTGGTACAGCTCACCTTGTCGTATTCACTCTCAGCCTTGGTGAGCATCTCGCCCTAATCCAACCAGCACCACGTGGTACAGCTCACCTTGTCGTATTCACTCTGAGCCTTGGTGAGCATCTCGCCCTAATCCAACCAGCACCACGTGTACAGTTCACCGTGTCGTATTCACTCTGAGCCTTGGTGAGCATCTCGCCCTAATCCAACCAGCACCACGTGGTACAGCTCACCTTGTCGTATTCACTCTGAGCCTTGGTGAGCATCTCGCCCTAATCCAACCAGCACCACGTGGTACAGCTCACCTTGTCGTATTCACTCTGAGCCTTGGTGAGCATCTCACCCTAATCCAACCAGCACCACGTGGTACAGCTCACCTTGTCGTATTCACTCTCAGCCTTGGTGAGCATCTGGCCCTAACCAGCACCTTGGTGAGCATCTCGCCCTAATCCAACCAGCACCACGTGGTGCAGCTCACCTTGTCGTATTCACTCTCAGCCATGGTGAGCATGTGGCCCTAGTCCAACCAGCACCACGTGGTACAGCTCACCTTGTCGTATTCACTCTGAGCCTTGGTGAGCATCTCGCCCTAATCCAACCAGCACCACGTGGTACAGCTCACCTTGTCGTATTCACTCTGAGCCTTGGTGAGCATCTCGCCCTAATCCAACCAGCACCACGTGGTACAGCTCACCTTGTCGTATTCACTCTGAGCCTTGGTGAGCATCTCGCCCTAATCCAACCAGCACCACGTGGTACAGCTCACCTTGTCGTATTCACTCTGAGCCTTGGTGAGCATCTCGCCCTAATCCAACCAGCACCACGTGGTACAGCTCACCTTGTCGTATTCACTCTGAGCCTTGGTGAGCATCTCGCCCTAATCCAACCAGCACCACGTGGTACAGCTCACCTTGTCGTATTCACTCTGAGCCTTGGTGAGCATCTCGCCCTAATCCAACCAGCACCACGTGGTACAGCTCACCTTGTCGTATTCACTCTGAGCCTTGGTGAGCATCTCGCCCAAATCCAACCAGCACCACGTGGTACAGCTCACCTTGTCGTATTCACTCTGAGCCTTGGTGAGCATCTCGCCCTAATCCAACCAGCACCACGTGGTACAGCTCACCTTGTCGTATTCACTCTGAGCCTTGGTGAGCATCTCGCCCTAATCCAACCAGCACCACGTGGTACAGCTCACCTTGTCGTATTCACTCTGAGCCTTGGTGAGCATCTCGCCCTAATCCAACCAGCACCAGGTGGTACAGCTCACCTTGTCGTATTCACTCTGAGCCTTGGTGAGCATCTCGCCCAAATCCAACCAGCACCACGTGGTACAGCTCACCTTGTCGTATTCACTCTGAGCCTTGGTGAGCATCTCGCCCTAATCCAACCAGCACCACGTGGTACAGCTCACCTTGTCGTATTCACTCTGAGCCTTGGTGAGCATCTCGCCCTAATCCAACCAGCACCACGTGGTACAGCTCACCTTGTCGTAAAGTAAAAAAGTAAAGTGTGTTTTATTTAACGACGCCACTAGAGCACATTGATTTTTTATCTTATCATCGGCTATTAGACGTCAAACATATGGTCATTCTGACACTGTTTTTAGAGGAAACCCTCTGTCGCCACAAAGGCTACTCTTTTACGACAGGCAGCAAGAGATCTTTTATTTGTGCTTCCCACAGGCAGGATAGCACAAACCATGGCCTTTGTTGAACCAGTTATGGATCACTGGTCGGTGCAAGTGGTTTACACTTACCCATTTAGCCTTGTGGAGCACTCACTCAGGGTTTGGAGTCAGTATCTGGATTAAAAATCCCATGCCTCGACTGGGATCCGAACCCAGTACCTACCAGCCTGTAGACCACTGCGCCACTGAGGCCGGTTCTCACCTTGTCGTATTCACTCTGAGCCTTGGTGAGCATCTCACCCTAATCCAACCAGCACCACGCGGTGCAGCTCACCTTGTCGTATTCACTCTGAGCCTTGGTGAGCATCTTCATGATGTCCACCTGTCCCATGCCGCCTCCGAACAGATTCGTTGGCTTCGGCTCCGCTGCTTCCATGTGCTGCGGAGACAACTTCTTTGACAACGTGTTCTTCGACAACGTGATCTCATCTAGCAAGCTGAAACACAAACACAATAAAACAATCTCACAATTCACAACTTGTTCGACAACGTGATCTCATCTAGCAGGCTCAAACACTAACACAGTAAAACAGTCTCACAATTCACAACTCCTTCGACAACGTGATCTCATTTAGCAGGCTGAAACACAAACACAGTAAAACAGTCTCACAATTCACAACTTGTTGGACAACGTGATCTCATCTAGCAGGCTGAAACACAAACACAGTAAAACAGTCTCACAATTCACAACTCCTTCGACAATGTGATCTCATCTAGCAGGCTGAAACACAAACACAGTAAAACAGTCTCACAATTCACAACTCCTTCGACAATGTGATCTCATCTAGCAGGCTGAAACACTAGCAGGCTGAAACACTAACACAGTAAAACAGTCTCACAATTCACAACTTGTTGGACAACGTGATCTCATCTAGCAGGCTGAAACACTAACACAGTAAAACAGTCTCACAATTCACAACTTGTTGGACAATGTGATCTCATCTAGCAGGCTGAAACATAAACACAGTAAAACAGTCTCACAATTCACAACTTGTTGGACAACGTGATCTCATCTAGCAGGCTGAAACACTAATACAGTAAAACAGTCTCACAATTCACAACTTGTTGGACAACGTGATCTCATCTAGCAGGCTGAAACACTAACACAGTAAAACAGTCTCACAATTCACAACTTGTTGGACAACGTGATCTCATCTAGCAGGCTGAAACACAAACACAGTAAAACAGTCTCACAATTCACAAGAAAACCAGGCTGAAAATAGACAGAGAATAGGAAGCAAGTGCTACTCACAGTGCACACTATGCTTTCTGACAATCAACTTGACAAGCAGTGTTTGCTCTCCATCTCATTTTTGACAGGATTTCATGATATATTAAAGGGACATTCCTGAGTTTGCTGCAATTTTTAAGATGTTATCAACTAACAGAGACTTTTAACGATTGTAATTACATATTAAATATATTTTCCTGCATAAAATATTTGCGGCTGTATATTAAATGTGTTTGTGATTGTTCTAATATTTTGTACTTGGTTAAATTTCATTTTATTTCCTAAAAATATTTTTTTTCGTACGTACAAAATTATTGAAGACAAAATCCAGTTTGGGATTCTTACAAATATTAAGATGACCAGAAACACATTGAATATACAGACACTGATATTCTAAACAAGAAAATATATTTAATATGCAAGTTTAATCGCAGAAATATTTTATAAGTCAGAAACATCTTACACTGCAGCAAACTCAGGAATGTCCCTTTAAGAATTCTTGACTTTCAGGACCAGTAATATAAACCTTTTATTACCCACCCGACAAACGTCTGGGTGTGTTGTACAAATTCTGTACGCATCTGGTGGGGTAACTACTTGCTGGTCTTAGCTGTGTACATAAGCATGAATCCTTAAGTAATGTTGGAAGTAATTGTCAGACCTTAAATTATTTGATGGTGGGGAATAAATAAAATACCACACTCGTTATCACTAGATAACATTTTTATGAAATTCGTGAACTTCCTGTGGTATCTGACCTGTTTCGTTTGGTCCGATACTAACATAGGAAGTCCACTCGCTATGTAAAAATAATATCTAGTGAAAACTTGTGTAGTATTCTATAGTTATCCACATTTGTCTCATGTCTTCCACATTGCTGTTACAATTTACACTGCCAGTCTAATTCGCAGAGCTGGGCGGTATTATAAAATATTTATTTTTGTATATGCAGTGTGTTTTTGGTTCTCCAAATGTCTACAAAAGACAGTGTCTTGAAACACCATTTTGATATTGGGTTTTTCTTGAAAAATAGCTCGAAATCGACAGGGACAGCAAATGTTTCTCAAAGTGCACAAGATATTTTCTGATAATCAGCTGCATAAGCAGCTTTTGCTTTCCATTTAATTTTTGACAGTATCTCAAATACATATCCAGAATTCTTCATTTTCAACAATAGCAATATATTGTAAGCTTTTAGTCATGTTTGTGTCAAGTCTTCTGCATTGCTGTTGGGAAATTACCCTATTAGTCTAAAGTTTTAAAAGTCTTAATTTTGAGCCTCAATTTTTAGCATTGCTTCTAGATTGAAACTGAAGAAGCTAAGATTGATTCCCACTCCACTCCACAAAATGACCCATCAGAAATAGATCTTAATGAATTGATAGAACACTTGGCCTGATTACAGATAGGGGCGAGACGTAGCCCAGTAGTAAAGCGTGGTCAGTTTGGGATAATCCCCATTGGGCTATTTCTCGCTCCAGCCAGTGCACCACGACTGGTACATCAAAGGCCGTGGTATGTGCTATCCTGCCTATGGGATGGTGCATATAAAAGATCCCTTACTGCTAATCGAAAAGAGTAGCCCATGAAGTGGCAACAGCGGGTTTCCTGTCTCAATATCTGTGTGGTTCTTAACCGTATGTCCAACGCCATATAACTGTAAATAAAATGTGTTGAGTGCATCATTAAATAAAACATTTCCTGATTACAGATATATCCGATAAGCATTTACTCATCTCCTAATAAGATTTGAAAATTGAAACAAAAAAAACCCCCACTAAAAAACCCACCCAAGATTAAATTATTGCCAATAAAAAATCTTAGCTGTATAATTTGTGCATTTTTAAGTAGATATTTTTGTTGTTTTTTGGAAGCTGATTATGATGCTTCTTGTAAAAAAAAACCCTAACAAATTCCTTAATTTAAAGCAATGAACTATTACTCTTCAAACTAAGACAAGCCACCTGTGAATTCCTAGCCCCTGAGATCACTTTCATCCATTCACGAACACGATCCCATCCAAAGGGAAAAACACTTCCACCCAGCCAAGGTCACAACAACACAAGACAGAGAGCTGTGTAACAAGACTGATTTGTGAGCCATCAGCGGCATCCATGGTGCAGACGGCCAGATAGAAAACATGTGCAGTAACAACCTGATATACAACGGTTATGATGAGACAAAAAACGTGCTGTAAAAACTTGCTATACAACAGTTATGATGCTATCAAACTAATGCAACACATCCATCATTCTCACAAACAGTTTGCAGAACAATCACATCCAAACGTAGGAATGTTTTGCATTTGGCGCCTGCTAAAGTGTTCCGAACAAACACTTACGTATTGTGTGCTAACAGTACATATACACTCAACCGATATTCGCAGATAATCTATTCTATTGTGTGCTAACAGTACATATACACTCAACAGATATTCACAGATAATCTATTCTATTGTTGTACATTATTTCACAACCATACATAGTTTTATGTAACACTAATAACAGGTTAAAAGATCAGGATATAAACTTATTATTTATCATTAACTATACGGAATTGTCATTATTTCTGGAATTACAGTAACTGTCTGGAATTATAGTCAGGATTCCAACACAATTCTCATTTTGACAAAATATATTTTACCATGAGTCGACCATTCTTCAATGTTTTTAAGAATAAATACAGGCACCAAAGACCAGGTAATAATTACCTGTAATGATGGATTATGATAGCAGTGATTGTTTTAGTTTGACAGACATGTCATCATAAATGGATGATTATTTTCTGGTACGTTTTATAATAAGTCATGAAGCATTTAAGGACATACATGTAGATAATAACTAGTTGATGATGTCGGATATCTGCTTTATTCAAGGTAAAAATTGGATATTCTCATTCAGCCTGAACAGGATAAAGCAGTTATTCGACATCATTAACTAGTTATTATCTTTATCCTACAAACCATAAAAATTAAGGGGAAAATCTATTATCTCTGTTACTAGTATTTTAGCCATATTGTACAATGACCTACAAGTTAAATGAATGATTTTGTAAGGTAGGTATGCGTGTGACGTCAAAAATCATATCCTGTTCCTATACGGATATGACTCAGCTTTATCGGTCATCATATTCTGTCAATAGAAATGGTGGTTGCAAGATAAAGACAATACTAGGTGGTATGTCAGTATTTAGTCCTATGTTTCATGGAGATATTAAACTGGCAATGTCAACAGAATGTTTCCCTAACAAATTAAACACCACTGAACTGATTTGATGATAGAATTGGATTATGATGAAGTTGAATAAAAGTTGACCAGTGTCGAAGTAGTAAAGTCACCCAAAAAGCCATTGTTTAAAACATGCTGACATATTGTTAAACAGATATTCCTTTATGCAATAATGGAGCACCTATTAACATAGAGAGATATGTAGATATGCTATTTTATTTTTCGGAGACCATAATGAACTGGATTCACTGTAACTATAGTATATGAAATTTGATAGGCTGTTTCATTATAAACCATTTACAAAGTCAACATTTTCATGAACAGTGTACAAAAAACCCCCAAAACCAAAATCTACCTGTATACTGGTCATTTACATCTATAAAGATATAAGATGTATAATATTGTATTTTTGTGGGAAACATGTTCTATATCATGCACTATCAAGTTTCAAAATGGTTGTTATTGATTGTGCAACAGGTAGCACTATACCAATTAATTTCCGACTGGGTCGAAGTTCGAGGTGCACCGAACTTTTGATAGAGAAGTTAACACCACAAGTCCTGTGATTGGTTATAAATGTGAGTGTGTTGGTTGTAAAAAAAATTAGTTTCATCTGGGCTAAAAATGTATACAATTTTAATTCATCTAGTACCACCGTGTCAAGTAGCCTTGTGCTTGGAACATGTAAGGGGTACATGTAAAAAAAAGTACTAACATTTTGTGCGAAACTAGGGGTGTTGTAAAAACATCTGGTTATACCGAAAATAAGCCATGAAAGGTACCATTTTCTGCAGTTAATACTTTGAGGTAAGGGTTGTAGTACTGATATTTATGGGTCATAGTTTGGTTGATATATTGCATATAGTGTTTTTAAACACAAACGTTAACATGGTCGCCTATGGGATTTGAATTGGTATAGTCCAACCTATACAAACTCACTGGAGCCAAGGGAAATAACTCAAATTAGTTTGGGTATTACAGGTGTGAACAGCCGATGATAGAAACACTTGTTATCTACCTTCTCCATTGTTCAAAGACCCCGACAGATATCATGTAACAGTAAAGTTTGTTTGTTTTGTTTAACGACACCACTAGAGCGCATTGATTAATTAATCATTGGCTACTGGATGTCAATCATTTGGTAATTACGACACGTATTTTCCTAATGCAGCAAGGAATCTTTTATATGCACTTTCCCACAGACAAGAAAGCACAAACCACTGTTTGGAATGAGAAAAACCCAGTCAGTTGAATGGATCCACCGAGGTGGTTCAATCGTGCACAGCAAGTATCTCAAGTGAGAACTCAACCGATTTAGCTAAATTCCGCCCCTTATGTAACAGACACTCACTAGAGCCAAGGGAAATAACTCAAATTAGTTTGGGTATCACAGGTGTGAGTAAACAATGGTGGAAGCACCTGTAATCTACGTTCTCCACTGTTCAAAGACCCTGACAGACTCACCAAAACCAAAGGAAATAACTCAAATTAGTTTGGGTATTACAGGTGTGAGAAGACGAGGGTAGAAACACCTGTAATCTATATTCCCCACTGTTCAAAGTCTCTGACGGACAGGTACCAGGTACCATGGGCTAGTTCCCCACTTCCTGCAACCTACGGGTTCAACGCCTGATCGGTGTGGAAAGGTCAGAGTGAGAACTGGGGGAAATACTGGGTGTCTTCCTGTATGGACTCTAACACATGCAGATATGCAGACACACGCTGCAGACACTTGTGTAAACTTTTAACACATCATCAAATACATAAAACATTTTATAAATAATAACTTCCAAATCAACATGTGGCCATAATGTTTTTTTAATGTGTCCCAAATAGTTTTCTGAACAGTAAGCCCACTGTGTACAGGAAGCTGTTAAAGGTTCCAATGTACCAAATCAGTTCCTATATCTGATAATGTTAACATTTAACTAATAAACCTATACTTTGACATACAGGTTTGGGCAAGTCAGAGTTGCAGATCTCAAATCTACACATATTACATAAGAATCAAAGTTCAAACCTTCTGGACTCTCCGATATAGATAAATCGACCTGGCTCTCATACTAGTAGATAATCAACACACCAAGGCACTACACCAATAAAAAGTGTGTCACCTCACATTTAAGAGATTTGATGAATATTTTTATTAGCAACACTAATTTTTGCTGAAAATCGCAATTCCATTTTTGGGGGTACCGTGCACTGGTCTCTACCTTTAGCTTATACTGCACAACAACTGTATAACAAATTTATTTATTGGCAATAAATAATAATAACTACACAAATAAATAATCAGTGTCACATATTACTACCAATCAGAACAGCAGCTAGTTTTACTCCGTAAATATTTGACGGTGCACCTTAAACTTTGACATGGAACTTTCTTCTTTGGTACAATGCAACCCATAGAGTGAGCGGAACAGCTGAAGCCAAAGAATGACCTTTTCTTGGCGAGTGGTATCAGTCCAGTTTTCCAAGCTGTCAGTCATATATCAATATTTATTCCCATGTTTGAATGGAATACTAAACCGGCAATGGCAACTGGCGTGATAACTCAGTAATTGGTTATAAGTGTGTATCAATATTTATTCTCTTGTCTTGTGGAGATATGAAATGGGCAGTGGCACCTGGCACCTAACTCAGTAATTAAATATACAGTAAAACCCCTCAAAAATGGACCCTCTGTAAACTGGAATTCCCACCCAAACCAAAACATTTCCATGGTTCCTTTTTAAATATAGGTACAGAACAGAAGTAGATAGCCCTTAAACCAGACCTTTTACTTTGCCTCTGTGGGTGTCTGGTTAAAAACACACCACAAAACGGCTTCTTCGGGGGTAATGTGTCAACATTGTATCATGTTCTTAATCTTAACAATTAGAAACTTCCAGGGTAATGTGTCAACATTGTATCATGTTCTTAATCTTAACAATTAGAAACTTCCTCGTATTAATATTATACAAGTTTCTCTATTCTGATTGAACAGCATTGCCAAACCACTTAATATTATCATTCAATAAACCTTTTGACGTCACTACGTAAAACATGTCATGGAAATGATGTTAGACACTGATTTATCATGCAATCACTATATATATATATATATTGGTGAAATATGATGACTAGATATATTTCAATATTTTCGGTCACTGACAAGAAATAACAAACTCAAAACAAATGCATTCTGGACAAGCAGAATGAATTGTTTGTTGTTGTTTTTGTTCACGCTATTACATGTCACTAGAGTTACAATGTTAGCTCAACACCTTGTCATTTCTGCTGTGCCCTGCATATACACTGGAGGAAATTATTACCAACTAACAAAACATAGGTAGCTTCCACTGGTTTTGACAGTCAAAACAAATGCCAACTTCTTTTGTTTCAATGTGAGAAAAACTAAAGTTAATTTATTTTAAAAACTCAGCATTTATTGTTTGCAATGATATCTTTTAAATTAGCATTTACCAAACACATTACTAAAGATACACAACATTATCATGATCAATGCAATGTTTTCCTGATTTACAGTCTATCCATGGAGTACCCATATTCTTCCTATTTTGAAAAGGTATGTTAAATCCTACAGCTGGTAAACCTACTGGTGTATCCAGAGATTCCTGGAGACATTAAAGTGTCAAAATCAATCTGTCAAACAACTGCAACAGGTTGGCCAATTGAAAATCAATGTCAACTGTTGCCAGTTGTCAAGCACTCCTTAGAAATGTTAAATATTTAATGTTAATAAAGACTTCAATATTTCAGGATAACTTTATTACTACAGTGTTAAGGCCAACCACATCTTACAAATGCTAAAATATTTAATGTTAATAATTAATTAATATTTCAGGATAACTTTATTACTACAGTGTTAAGGCCAACCACATCTTACAAATGCTAAAATATTTAATGTTAATAATTAATTAATATTTCAGGATAACTTTATTACTACAGTGTTAAGGCCAACCACATCTTACAAATGCTAAAATATTTAATGTTAATAATTAATTAATATTTCAGGATAACTTTATTACTACAGTGTTAAGGCCAACCACATCTTACAAATGCTAAAATATTTAATGTTAATAATTAATTAATATTTCAGGATAACTTTATTACTACAGTGTTACGGCCAACCACATCTTACAAATGCTAAAATATTTAATGTTAATAATTAATTAATATTTCAGGATAACTTTATTACTACAGTGTTAAGGCCAACCACATCTTACAAATGCTAAAATATTTAATGTTAATAATTAATTAATATTTCAGGATAACTTTATTACTACAGTGTTAAGGCCAACCACATCTTACAAATGCTAAAATATTTAATGTTAATAATTAATTAATATTTCAGGATAACTTTATTACTACAGTGTTAAGGTCAAATACACCTTAACAAGCTAAAATATTTAACGAAGATAATAACTTCAACGTTTCAGGATAACTTTATTGCTGACGGTACAAAATATGTCTGAAATAATTAACAGATTTTTGTAGCAAATTAATATTTTGTAATAAAATGAATACGAAGGGAAGTAAAAGAAAAGTTTGTTTCAAGACATTTCAGCATATTTGTTGTTCGATACAGTCAAACTCCTCCAAACTGGACACTAATGCTAGTATCAGACTACCAACTGCCAGCAGAAAGTTGGCCAACTCAATGGTTGTGTTGTAATTTCACCAACTGATGACTTGAAACGGGTACACTCAGATTAACAACTAATTGGTTATATGACGAGAATTAAGTTATAAGAGTGCTCAGGCTAGCAACTGGACAGTCTTAGAAGTCGTGACAACATAATTTTCTGCTGGCAGTTGGTAGTCTAGTATAACGGGACCAAGTAGAAAGTCTGGATTCAATGGGTATCTGATTTTGACAGGTTGGTTTTAAGAGGTTTGTCTGTATATGGTTACAAAATAATTTCTAAATCTAAAATGTTAACAAAATTTTATAATAAATGGACGGGACAGTAAAGGAATGTTTGTTTATGTTAGAACATTTTAAACTTCAACTAACTGATGTCTAATATATAGTTGACAAATCAACTCCAACTGTTGATAATGTATATATATTTTTAATAAAATGGGACTGGAAAGGAAAGGAATTGTTTTTTAATTCATTTCAACTTATTTTGTGCTTATATCCAATAAGCTTGTTGTCCTGGACACACACCTCACTCAGCTATCTGGGCTGTCTGCCCAGGACAATGGGTTAGTTGTTAATGAGATCAGAGGGTGTAGTGGTCAAACACCTACCCACTGAGTTGTTAAAACTTGCTCTGGGTGGGAGCTGGTACCGGGCTATAAACACAGTACATACCAGCACAGCTAGCTCTGGGTGGGAGCTGGTACCGGGCTATAAACACAGTACCTACCAGCACAGCTAGCTCTGGGTGGGAGCCGGTACCGGGCTATAAACACAGTACCTCCCAGCACAGCTAGCTCTGGGTGGGAGCCGGTACCGGGCTATAAACACATTACCTCCCAGCACAGCTAGCTCTGGGTGGGAGCCGGTACCGGGCTATAAACACAGTACCTACCAGCACAGCTAGCTCTGGGTGGGAGCCGGTACCGGGCTATAAACACAGTACCTCCCAGCACAGCTAGCTCTGGGTGGGAGCCGGTACCGGGCTATAAACACATTACCTACCAGCACAGCTAGCTCTGGGTGGGAGCCGGTACCGGGCTATAAACACAGTACCTACCAGCACAGCTAGCTCTGGGTGGGAGCCGGTACCGGGCTATAAACACAGTACCTACCAGCACAGCTAGCTCTGGGTGGGAGCCGGTACCGGGCTATAAACACAGTACCTACCAGCACAGCTAGCTCTGGGTGGGAGCCGGTACCGGGCTATAAACACAGTACCTACCAGCACAGCTAGCTCTGGGTGGGAGCCGGTACCGGGCTATAAACACAGTACCTACCAGCACAGCTAGCTCTGGGTGGGAGCCGGTACCGGGCTATAAACACAGTACCTACCAGCACAGCTAGCTTAAAAAATAAATAAAAGTTAAAATAAAATTTGCCAACTGCTTTCAGTGTTCGCAGTTGGCAAATTTGGCAAGTGCCAGAGCTAGCCCTGTACTAAACTTATGTCCGATGGCATAACCACAACACCAGCAAGGCTGGCTGTTTGTTTAATGATACTTGTGCTATTTGGAATCTAATAATACGGTTATTTTCATATTCAGTCTACGGTACACAAGACAAAACCTGTTACTGCCACATTGGTTATTCCTTCTGTAATATATTCATTCCTAAAACAGATAACCACATTCCATGATCGTTAGTATACACTGGCAATGGGTTGAACAGGAAAAAAACTATCTAAAAGGATCTATCATAGAACCCTTAGATATTGTTCCAAAAAATATATTTACTTAACATGAAAAATCACTTTCAACTTTCACTGTTTCTTGCACAACAGATGTTGACTAAATATGTTTATTCCTTTACAACACTAACCCCCCCCCCCCCTCCAAACTGTCAAATATTACTGTCAATGAGACTGCTGATGCTATCACTGAATGAATGAAGTCTGCGTATCTGATTGGCATTGCTACAACGTACAGCGCTTAACATGTATCCTTAAAGGCACATACCCTAGTTCAGCCTGTTAAAATGGACACTAAGTTTAGCTAATCTACAAATCTGCAACACATTTGGATAAGTTTATAAAAGAGTGAAGGTAAAGTCTGTAATGTTTAAATGGGAAAAATATGTTGTAGTGTTTAAAAACAAGGGTCTGTCACTTTAAATTAATAGTTAGTATTAAAACTTACATTAATGAACCGAAACAATACTTAATAATGACACCCTCCGGTACCGGGCTATAAACACAGTACCTCCCAGCACAGCTAGCTCTGGGTGGGAACCGGTACCGGGCTATAAACACATTACCTACCAGCACAGCTAGCTCTGGGTGGGAGCCGGTACCGGGCTATAAACACAGTACCTACCAGCACAGCTAGCTCTGGGTAGGAGCCGGTACCGGGCTATAAACACAGTACCTACCAGCACAGCTAGCTCTGGGTGGGAGCCGGTACCGGGCTATAAACACAGTACCTACCAGCACAGCTAGCTCTGGGTGGGAGCCGGTACCGGGCTATAAACACAGTACCTACCAGCACAGCTAGCTCTGGGTGGGAGCCGGTACCGGGCTATAAACACAGTACCTACCAGCACAGCTAGCTCTGGGTGGGAGCCGGTACCGGGCTATAAACACAGTACCTACCAGCACAGCTAGCTTAAAAAATAAATAAAAGTTAAAATAAATTTGCCAACTGCTTTCAGTGTTCGCAGTTGGCAAATTTGGCAAGTGCCAGAGCTAGCCCTGTACTAAACTTATGTCCGATGGCATAACCACAACACCAGCAAGGCTGGCTGTTTGTTTAATGATACTTGTGCTATTTGGAATCTAATAATACGGTTATTTTCATATTCAGTCTACGGTACACAAGACAAAACCTGTTACTGCCACATTGGTTATTCCTTCTGTAATATATTCATTCCTAAAACAGATAACCACATTCCATGATCGTTAGTATACACTGGCAATGGGTTGAACAGGAAAAAAACTATCTAAAAGGATCTATCATAGAACCCTTAGATATTGTTCCAAAAAATATATTTACTTAACATGAAAAATCACTTTCAACTTTCACTGTTTCTTGCACAACAGATGTTGACTAAATATGTTTATTCCTTTACAACACTACCCCCCCCCCCCCCCCAAAACTGTCAAATATTACTGTCAATGAGACTGCTGATGCTATCACTGAATGAATGAAGTCTGCGTATCTGATTGGCATTGCTACAACGTACAGCGCTTAACATGTATCCTTAAAGGCACATACCCTAGTTCAGCCTGTTAAAATGGACACTAAGTTTAGCTAATCTACAAATCTGCAACACATTTGGATAAGTTTATAAAAGAGTGAAGGTAAAGTCTGTAATGTTTAAATGGGAAAAATATGTTGTAGTGTTTAAAAACAAGGGTCTGTCACTTTAAATTAATAGTTAGTATTAAAACTTACATTAATGAACCGAAACAATACTTAATAATGACACCCTCCAAATCAACCTTAAATACATATTTCATCTTAAAACTTACATTAATGAACCGAAACAATACTTAATAATGACACCCTCCAAATCAACCTTAAATACATATTTCATCTTAAAAGTTATATTAATGATCTAAAACCACACTTAAGACTGTTTCCAAATGAACCTTAAATACATATTTCATCTTAAAAGTTATATTAGTGATCTAAAACCACACTTAAGACTGTTTCCAAATCAACCTTAAATGCATATTTCATCTTAAAAGTTATATTAATGATCTAAAACCACACTTAAGACTGTTTCCAAATGAACCTTAAATACATATTTAGTGTTAAAAGTTATATTAATGATCTAAAATCACACTTAAAAGACTCTTTCCAAATGAACCCTAGACACCTGCTGATCTGTAGTTTAAACAAATATTGTTGCCACGTGTACCGGTATCTATAGCAACACAATATTTCTGTTGTTGTTACTGTTAAATCCATTTCAATCTTGCTCATAGATCATTTAACATGCTTCTAAACCAACAAACTACAAACACAGGTTATACTGACATACATTCAACTAGTTTTTCTAAACCAACAAACTACAATTTAGTACAAACACAGGTTATACTGACATACATTCGACTAGTTTTTCTAAACCGATTCCAAACAGATGAAAGATCTTATTGGCATGTTCTAAGTGATAGTTACCATTTTATTTTTTTCATTTCTCGATAGCAGAAATGTTTTTTAAAAGGAAGAACTTGTCTTGTATCAGCTGAAACTAAAAAACACAACAATTTGCCGTTACAGGGTGTATAACACCAATAAAACCCCATAGATGTTAATAACAGGACTCAAACTTGATGGCGGTATGAATGCCAATTGCTGTAGCAATTTTTTTACTCATGGCTTTTTATTGACAACGATCGAAGGGAGGATTTCAAAATAATTTTTTACTTTGTGTTTATTTGTTGCAAAAGTCACTGGTTTAAAATTTCTGCAGGCTGGCTCAAAATTGCTTTAATTGAAAATCTTTACAACTTTCTGTAGGTAACACATGTTTATGTTTGAGCCCTGTAATAGTAACACATGCCTAAAGCTGCCTTGGGGGGGGGGGGGGGGGGGGAGAAAGACAGGGGGGGGGGGGGGGGGGGGGGAGAAAGACAGTTGCCCCCTGCGAATCTCACATTTTTGTGTATTTTTTAACTCCAAAAAATAACATACACATCTCAGGGTTTAATTCGTAGTGTTTCATTTGTTTATAAAAAGTAGTAACACCCCCCACCCCACCCCCCTATCGGATTTTGATCAGGGTACGGCCCTGGTTGCTATATGCAAATGTTTAATATACCAGATATAAATACTACAACTGATAGTCTTACAATAAATGACAGAGAAAAAGGTAGTGTTTCTTTGTTCAAACTGCAACACTATTAATTGGAAGGTTCTTGGACTACCCTAGTTCACACAAGCTTTCACATCTGCAATTTTTGTTTTCGTATCTTAAGTTCAAGGGCCATAACTCTGTCAAAATTGGGTAAATTGCCATGTAAGTTACACTTGATCTGTAACATTACATGGTAAAGCTATACATAAAATTTCAGCTCAATATCTCAAAGCATTCTGAAAACAAGTCTAAGAGAGACAGACAGACAGACAGACAGACAGACAAGTCTAGGAAAACAAATGTTCATATTCCTAAGTTCAAGGACCATAACTCTGTCAAAAATGGGTAAATCTGTAATCTGTAAATCCATACACAAACTTTCAGCTCAATATCTCAAGGCATTCTAAACAAAAATCTAGAAAACTATATGTGGGACAGACAGAGAGACAGAGAGACAGACAGACAGACAGTTAGAAGGATGGAGATGATATAGTCATACAGTCCCCTGCAGTTGGACCGGTAGGGGACTAATACCAATCATACAGCCTTATTGAAAACAAACATGGACTGTTACAATGGTGAAGCTGGTGATAGACTGCCTACCAATGTGAAGACTGCATTTCCACAGATCCTCGTTCAAAACAAAAACGTTTCTAACTGCTAATAAATATGACAGTTACCAGTACTGGCTAGTCACCGAGTACTCTACCCGACCAGTAATCTGCACTGCATTTGAATAAACACTGATTAAATGCACCTAAGGCCTTCACCACAAGTGAAGTAAGCCAGAGATTATCTGTTAACAAACAGGACATACATGTATATATGTATATGCTGATACTGCAGATAGCGTTTATCATATTGATATTTGACACACTTGCAGCAGGACATGACTCAGTGGTAATATTGCCTGTGTTGCAATTGATTTAAATGTTTATAACGTTTTACATCATGTGTGTTTGTAAATCTAGGTGATTCTCTCTCTCTCTTACATTATTTCTCTCTCTCCCTCTCTCCCACAACACACCAGTGTAAAATGTCACTATATGTATCTTTATAACTCTTGGTCTCTCTCTCTCTCTCCCACAACACACCAGTGTAAAATGTCACTATATGCATCTTTATAACTCTTGGTGTCTCTCTCTCTCTCCCACAACACACCAGTGTAAAATGTCACTATATGTATCTTTATAACTCTTGGTGTCTCTCTCTCTCTCTCTCTCCCACAACACACCAGTGTAAAATGTTACTATATGTATCTTTATAACTCTTGGTGTCTCTCTCTCTTTCTCCCTATCTCCCACAACACACCAGTGTAAAATGTCACTATATGTATCTTTATAACTCTTGGTCTCTCTCTCTCTCCCACAACACACCAGTGTAAAATGTCACTATATGTATCTTTATAACTCTTGGTGTCTCTCTCTCTCCCACAACACACCAGTGTAAAATGTCACTATATGTATCTTTATAACTCTTGGTGTCTCTCTCTCTTTCTCCCTATCTCCCTCTCTCCCACAACACCAGTGTAAAATGTCACTATATGTATCTTTATAACTCTTGGTGTCTCTCTCTCTCCCACAACACACCAGTGAAAAATGTCACTATATGTATCTTTATAACTCTTGGTGTCTCTCTCTCTCTCCCACAACACACCAGTGTAAAATGTCACTATATGTATCTTTATAACTCTTGGTGTCTCTGTCTCTCCCTGTATGGGAATGGGATTTAGCTCAGTTGGTTGAGTGCTCGCCTGAGGTGCTTGCATCGCAGGATCAAACCTCCTTGGTGAATCCATTCAAATGACTGGGGTTTTTTCTCATTCCAACTGGTCAAAGGCTGTAGTATGTGCTGACCTGTCTGTGGGAAAGTGCATATAAAAGATCCATTGGTGCTAAAAGAAAAATGTAGCGGGTTTCCTTTTATGACTATTAGTCAGAATTACCAAATGTTTAACATCCAATAGTCGATGATTAATTAATTAATGTAATTAAATGTTGTTAAAGAAAACAAACTTTAACTCTCTGTAAGTTTCTGTCCATGCATACACTTTCTCTTCTTTTTTTGCCGTTGATTTAATAAATGTTATGTACAGGTACATACAGATACAAATTTGTATGTAAATAAGTTAATTATTCTGCATTTTTTTGTCATACCCATCCAAAATTAAAAGCAAAAAACTCTACACGATGTAAAGATAAATGTTGATAATTTCAGCTAAACTATAATCTAATTTATGAAAATTCTTTTATACAAAAACAAAACAAAAACTAAACACCAAACATGTACCGTACAGAAATCAGATCAACAGGTGGAAAACCCAAAGTCTGCTAATATCCTAGTACTTCGTAGAATAAAACTTATGTTTGAACATCTCTAGGCAATCAGTGTTGAATTGAGTCTATAGACATTAACCCCAGTTGACCCGGATTTACATCTGTTTCTGGGATCTGCCTAGCTGTACAGACGTACATGTATTTCTGGCAGATGGAAAGAAAGAAGTGTTTTATTTAACGACGCACTCAACACATTTTATTTACGGTTATATGGCGTCAGACATATGGTTAAGGACCACACAGATTTTTTTAGATGAAACCCGCTGTCGCCACATAGGCTACTCTTTTAGGACAGGCAGCAAGGGATCTTTTATTTGCACTTCCCACAGGCAGGATAGCACAAACCATGGCCTTTGTTGAACCAGTTATGGATCACTGGTCGGTGCAAGTGGTTTACACCTACCCATTGAGCCTTGCGGGGCACTCACTCAGGGTTTGGAATCGGTATCTGGATTAAAAATTCCATGCCTCGATTGGGATCCGAACCCAGTACTTACCAGCCTGTAGACCGATGGCCTGCCACGACGCCACCGAGGCCGGTTCTGGCAGATGGACTTACATGTATTTGTGGTATCTGCCAAGCTGTACAGACTTACATGTATTTCTGGCAGATGGACTTACATGTATTTCTGAGATCTGCCAAGCTGTACAGACTTACATGTATTTCTGGCAGATGGACTTACATGTATTTCTGGGATCTGCCAAGCTGTACAGACTTACATGTATTTCTGAGATCTTCCAAGCTGTACAGACTTACATGTATTTCTGGCAGATGAACTTACATGTATTTCTGAGATCTTCCTAGCTGTATAGACATACATGTATTTCTGAGATCTTCCAAGCTGTACAGACTTACATGTATTTCTGGCAGATGAACTTACATGTATTTCTGAGATCTTCCTAGCTGTATAGACATACATGTATTTCTGAGATCTGCCAAGCTGTACAGACTTACATGTATTTCTGGCAGATGGACTTACATGTATTTGTGGTATCTGCCAAGCTGTACAGACTTACATGTATTTCTGGCAGATGGACTTACATGTATTTCTGAGATCTGCCAAGCTGTACAGACTTACATGTATTTCTGGCAGATGGACTTACATGTATTTGTGGGATCTGCCAAGCTGTACAGACTTACATGTATTTCTGAGATCTTCCAAGCTGTACAGACTTGCATGTATTTCTGGCAGATGAACTTACATGTATTTCTGAGATCTTCCTAGCTGTATAGACATACATGTATTTCTGAGATCTTCCAAGCTGTACAGACTTACATGTATTTCTGGCAGATGAACTTACATGTATTTCTGAGATCTTCCTAGCTGTATAGACATACATGTATTTCTGAGATCTGCCAAGCTGTACAGACTTACATGTATTTCTGGCAGATGGACTTATATGTATTTGTGGTATCTGCCAAGCTGTACAGACTTACATGTATTTCTGGCAGATGGACTTACATGTATTTCTGGGATCTGCCAAGCTGTACAGACGTACATGTATTTCTGGCAGATGGACTTACATGTATTTGTGGTATCTGCCAAGCTGTACAGACTTACATGTATTTCTGGCAGATGGACTTACATGTATTTGTGGTATCTGCCAAGCTGTACAGACTTACATGTATTTCTGGCAGATGGACTTACATGTATTTCTGGGAGCTGCCAAGCTGTACAGACTTACAAGTATTTCTGGCAGATGTACTTACCGGTACATGTATTTCTGGGATCTGCCAAGCTGTACAGACTTACATGTATTTCTGAGATCTTCCAAGCTGTACAGACTTACATGTATTTCTGGCAGATGGACTTACATGTATTTGTGGTATCTGCCAAGCTGTACAGACTTACATGTATTTCTGGCAGATGGACTTACATGTATTTCTGAGATCTGCCAAGCTGTACAGACTTACATGTATTTCTGGCAGATGGACTTACATGTATTTGTGGGATCTGCCAAGCTGTACAGACTTACATGTATTTCTGAGATCTTCCAAGCTGTACAGACTTACATGTATTTCTGGCAGATGAACTTACATGTATTTCTGAGATCTTCCTAGCTGTATAGACATACATGTATTTCTGAGATCTTCCAAGCTGTACAGACTTACATGTATTTCTGGCAGATGAACTTACATGTATTTCTGAGATCTTCCTAGCTGTATAGACATACATGTATTTCTGAGATCTGCCAAGCTGTACAGACTTACATGTATTTCTGGCAGATGGACTTATATGTATTTGTGGTATCTGCCAAGCTGTACAGACTTACATGTATTTCTGGCAGATGGACTTACATGTATTTCTGGGATCTGCCAAGCTGTACAGACGTACATGTATTTCTGGCAGATGGACTTACATGTATTTGTGGTATCTGCCAAGCTGTACAGACTTACATGTATTTCTGGCAGATGGACTTACATGTATTTGTGGTATCTGCCAAGCTGTACAGACTTACATGTATTTCTGGCAGATGGACTTACATGTATTTCTGGGATCTGCCAAGCTGTACAGACGTACGTGTATTTCTGGCAGATGGACTTACATGTATTTGTGGTATCTGCCAAGCTGTACAGACTTACACGTATTTCTGGCAGATGGACATACATGTATTTGTGGTATCTGCTGAGCTGTACAACCATGTAGTTCAGAACTTGAGGCATGTCTTGTGTCAGAACTAATGACAAATAAAAGTAAATGATTACAACGAACATGGATCAAGGTAGTTGGAGAAAAACCAGAAGTTTTACTAAACCACTAACAAGGTTCCTCTACAGCACAGCTGAAGGAAGGCTGCCACCAAGGCCAATTTGTTTAATTTCTGTTTGTTTACTGTAACCCAAATTATTAAGAACTATCATCCCAGTCATTCATATTCATACATAACAATTTTAAAAATGTCCTTCCTTTTTAAATATAACATATTTGGGGATTCATTTAAAAATTAAACCTAAAATGGTCTTTCAAAAGTTTTAAAATTATATCTCATTTAAATAATGTTTTATTTTTTTTCTTGAGCATTTTACATTAAATCCAGTTTACTTTGTTTACTATGCCCCCCCCCCCCTCCCCCCAAAAACCCTGGTCAATCCTAAACTGACTGCGCATCAAGCAGGTGCTTTCTCAATGGGCTAAGTTCTGCCTTCCATAGAATCATATATAGTCAGTGAGTCAATACTTTACTAAGACAAACCCTAGTGAGGTCGTTCGGTTGGTGGAGTGGGAACAGATTGCAGTCATCTATCAGTGTCTTGCCAACCTGACAGTCTCGTCTCCTGTGTGATAGATGACCAGAAAGATTTCCAACACTAACACCAGACTCAGGTGTGAAATACACCATTTCCTTATCACAGTGTCCACTGAGAAAACCAACTCAGTTTTTTCAAGAAGATGTTGGCTTTTTTTTCCAAGATTTTTTTTTCTTTCTTTTTAAAAAAAAAAAAATTTCCAAAAGGATAAAACCATGAAATACAATAATACAAAATGTGTATTGATACATACTGGACTGATTCACACATTTGACAATTCTCTACATTAACCGCTCTGATAACTGGTAGACTGGTACATCCACAAAGAGAATACCCAATTAACCATGTAGTTAAAGGGACATTCCTTAGTTTGCTGCACTGTAAGTAATAAAATATTTCTACAATTAAACTTACATATTAAATATATTTTCTTGTCTAGAATATCAGTGTCTGTATCAGTGTATATTCAATTTCTTTCTGGTCATCTTAATATTTGTAAGAAGACCAAACTGGATTTTGTCTTCAAATAATTTTGTACGTATGAAAATAAAATATTTTAGGAACTAAAATGAAATTTAACCTAGTACAAATATTAGAACGGTCAGAAACACATTTAATATACAGCCACTAATATTGTAATCAGATAAATATATTTGATATGTAATTACAATCGTTAAAAAGTCTCTTTTAGTCAATAACATATTAAAAAGTGAAGCAATCTCAGGAATGTCCCTTTAAGAACAGTGTGGTCAAGTTGAACACAATGAAATACTTAGTACATGTAGCAGCTATTGATCAATTGCAACTGGGTTTGTGATGCACTCGTTTATTTGTTAAATCATTCCAGCCAGTGCACCACAACTGCTATATCAAAGGTCGTGGTATGTGCATTCCTGTCTGTGGCAAAGTGCATATAAAAGATCCCTTGCTGCATTAGGAAAATTGTAGCAAGTTTTCTCTGATGACTATGTGTCAGAATTACCAAATGTTTGACATCCAATAGCCGATCATTAATTAATCAATGTGCTTTAGTGGTGTCTTCTTCTTTTTTTCGTTTATGTGTCAGAAACATACATATCCAGAACACCAACATATACTGTCAGTTTAACAAATAAAATAACTTCTTTAAAAAAAATTAAAAACCTTAGTTAGTTCTGCTAACTGGATAGTATGTTTATTTAGTTCTTATAAATGCAAAACTGTGCTTTAAAACAATATTACATATACCCAATAGCTCAACAAAGAACAGTTTCATACCATACTTAGTTGCACCAGAATAAGTAATTTAAAACTCTTGCTTATGCATAGTGGTTTAGAAATACCATACAAGCATGACTACATGTATAGCATTAACAATACACACGTGTACAGCTTAACAACATCTACACACAGTAAAATACATTGTTTCTACACAGAGCAGTGAAGCATACAGATCAATCAGCAAAGGTTTTATATTATCACTGGTAAAACAATTTGTAACAAAACGACATATCGTATTTTGTGTGTTTTCTTGAATGTGACTTCTTGTCTTTGGTTCTCCCACAGGCCTGGGCTAGCTTTGGCACTTGCCAACTTCGCCAATTGCGAATTTCAAAAACAATTGGCCAATTTTATTTTAATTTGGCGAAATAATTTTATGTAATAATTGATATTTGGATACAAAATAACTGGGTTTTTGCAATTTTTGAAATTTAACAGATAATTTGGCAAAATGTTCTGCTGACCCAAAGCTATCCCTGCAGACACTTGTAGTGATCTTCACCGAATGTTAGCAGAGTATATCTAGTGTTTTCCCTACAGACACTTGTAGTGATCTTCACCGAATGTTAGCAGAGTATATCTAGTGTTTTCCCTACAAATGTTCTGCTGACCCAAAGCTATCCCTGCAGGCACTTGTAGTGATCTTCACCAAATGTTAGCAGAGTATATCTAGTGTTTTCCCTACAGACACTTGTAGTGATCTTCACCGAATGTTAGCAGAGTATATCTAGTGTTTTCCCTACAAATGTTCTGCTGACCCAAAGCTATCCCTGCAGGCACTTGTAGTGATCTTCAACGAATGTTAGCAGAGTATATCTAGTGTTTTCCCTACAGATGTTCTGCTGACCCAAAGCTATTCCTGCAGGCACTTGTAGTGATCTTCACCGAATGTTAGCAGAGTATATCTAGTGTTTTCCCTACAGACACTTGTAGTGATCTTCACCGAATGTTAGCAGAGTATATCTAGTGTTTTCCCTACAAATGTTCTGCTGACCCAAAGCTATCCCTGCAGGCACTTGTAGTGATCTTCACCGAATGTTAGCAGAGTATATCTAGTGTTTTCCCTACAGACACTTGTAGTGATCTTCACCGAATGTTAGCAGAGTATATCTAGTGTTTTCCCTACAAATGTTCTATCCCTGCAGGCACTTGTAGTGATCTTCACCGAATGTTAGCAGAGTATATCTAGTGTTTTCCCTACAGACACTTGTAGTGATCTTCACCGAATGTTAGCAGAGTATATCTAGTGTTTTCCCTACAGACACTTGTAGTGATCTTCACCGAATGTTAGCAGAGTATATCTAGTGTTTTCCCTACAGGCACTTGTAGTGATCTTCACCGAATGTTAGCAGAGTATATCTAGTGTTTTCCCTACAAATGTTCTGCTGACCCAAAGCTATCCCTGCAGGCACTTGTAGTGATCTTCACCGAATGTTAGCAGAGTATATCTAGTGTTTTCCCTACAGACACTTGTAGTGATCTTCACCGAATGTTAGCAGAGTATATCTAGTGTTTTCCCTACAAATGTTCTGCTGACCCAAAGCTATCCCTGCAGGCACTTGTAGTGATCTTCACCGAATGTTAGCAGAGTATATCTAGTGTTTTCGCTACAAATGTTCTGCTGACCCAAAGCTATCCCTGCAGGCACTTGTAGTGATCTTCACCGAATGTTAGCAGAGTATATCTAGTGTTTTCGCTACAAATGTTCTGCTGACCCAAAGCTATCCCTGCAGGCACTTGTAGTGATCTTCACCGAATGTTAGCAGAGTATATCTAGTGTTTTCCTTACAAATGTTCTGCTGACCCAAAGCTATTCCTGCAGGCACTTGTAGTGATCTTCACCGAATGTTAGCAGAGTATATCTAGTGTTTTCCCTACAAATGTTCTGCTGACCCAAAGCTATCCCCTGCAGACACTTGTAATGATCTTCACCGAATGTTAGCAGAGTATATCTAGTGTTTTCCCTACAGACACTTGTAGTGATCTTCACCGAATGTTAGCAGAGTATATCTAGTGTTTTCCCTACAAATGTTCTGCTGACCCAAAGCTATCCCTGCAGGCACTTGTAGTGATCTTCACCGAATGTTAGCAGAGTATATCTAGTGTTTTCGCTACAAATGTTCTGCTGACCCAAAGCTATCCCTGCAGGCACTTGTAGTGATCTTCACCGAATGTTAGCAGAGTATATCTAGTGTTTTCGCTACAAATGTTCTGCTGACCCAAAGCTATTCCTGAGGCACTTGTAGTGATCTTCACCGAATGTTAGCAGAGTATATCTAGTGTTTTCCCTACAAATGTTCTGCTGACCCAAAGCTATCCCCTGCAGACACTTGTAATGATCTTCACCGAATGTTAGCAGAGTATATCTAGTGTTTTCCCTACAGACACTTGTAGTGATCTTCACCGAATGTTAGCAGAGTATATCTAGTGTTTTCCCTACAAATGTTCTGCTGACCCAAAGCTATCCCTGCAGGCACTTGTAGTGATCTTCACCGAATGTTAGCAGAGTATATCTAGTGTTTTCGCTACAAATGTTCTGCTGACCCAAAGCTATCCCTGCAGGCACTTGTAGTGATCTTCACCGAATGTTAGCAGAGTATATCTAGTGTTTTCGCTACAAATGTTCTGCTGACCCAAAGCTATTCCTGAGGCACTTGTAGTGATCTTCACCGAATGTTAGCAGAGTATATCTAGTGTTTTCCCTACAAATGTTCTGCTGACCCAAAGCTATCCCCTGCAGACACTTGTAATGATCTTCACCGAATGTTAGCAGAGTATATCTAGTGTTTTCCCTACAAATGTGGCACGGCATGGTAGACAAAACACTTTGGGGGCAATTTTGACCATTTTCAGGGCACTTTGTTTGCATTAAAGACAAAAACAATAATTGAAATAAACATAAATGTAATTAATGTTCTTGCTTTAATAAATGAATGGCAAAATATATAACAGAGATATTTTTATTAATTAATAATATTTTTTTTTTAGTGTTTTATCAAGGCAATTTTAGAATTAATTATTGAAAAAGGGTTTTTTAATCTCAGTGCAGCATGGCACTGATTAAGGCAAGATGGTGCTACACTAGTGAGGCATGGTGCTGCACCATGCTAAAACAAGCTAGGAAAACACTAATATCTATTTAATCTATCAACAAAAAGGGGCACTTTTCAATTTATAATTTATAAATGGTACAGATCTCAACAAAACTGCCACCCGTGATCAAGACTGGAACTCTGCACAATACAGAGTCAAAGAGGGATTTGGCAAAATAGACTAGTAGATTCCATGAATTACTATCCAGTGCCTCGTCTATAGGACAGGCACTCCCAAGGAGATCCTTTACTGGAGAATTCATCTTTCTTGCACCATCATAAAGAGGACTGCCACTACCAGACTAGTTTACTTAATTAAAACTAGGTCAAGACAGAGCTCATTGGGATATGAGTTTAAGAATCATTTTGTTGAGTACTGCATTATGGAAGGAGATCCTTTACTGGAGATTTCATCCTTCTTGCACTGCCATTCCCAGACTAGTTTATTGAATTAAAACTAGCACAGGAGGGAGCTCGTTGGAATAAGAGTTTAAGGATCATTTTGTTGAGTACTGCATTAGGATTCACTACACAAGTTTTAGACATTGTTACACAGTTCTAAAACAGTAAATTAATAGTCACTGCTAATCATTTTTTTAATGTTATTAGCACTGAAAAGAAAATGTTCCTTGGATTTGCTAAATGAATGAATGAATATTTAACAATACCCCAGCATGAAAAATACATCGGCTATTGCCGTAGTGGGTGTCAAATTACGGTAAATGCAAACATTAAGTGATGATCAACATCAATATAAAAATGCAACAGTTAAATTAAAACACAGTGTAAAGAACTGTGTAAAAAACACAAGTATTACAGATAAGTAAAATTGGATTTGCTGAAATGCCGTAAAGATCGGTACAGTCTCAGGTGGTGATCAACAGTGCAGTGAGTACCTGGTAAGAAGTAATTCCGATAACTATCATTTTCTGTAGCAGTGTTACCAACCAACATTCCCGTTTCACAAACAAAACCGATCAGTTAACATAAACCAAAGCATCAGCTTTCCACCAACAGTTTTCGTTATATCGACACATGTTTACAATGCACACCAGCAAAAGAGAGAAAAATAAATTATGTTTGTAATTTTATGAGCAAGGAAAATAAATATGTTAGCAGGTGACTTGCCACCTGCCCACGACAATAGTCTTGTATGAAAGCAGTTAAAAGATTCTCAGATGTCCGGTGTATACCTCGGAGTCAAGAGTGATAGTTAACACTCTCTGGCAGATTTTATGCTGTGCACTAGAAGTCTCGTGAAATCAAAACTCTGATTATCTACCAACTTAAGATAAATTAATGACCCTTCAAATAGGAAGGGTAAAGGTTTGCACTTACTGCACCATGGAGAATACAGGCTATGAATCTAACAACATTCCATGCTGTCCACGAATCCTACATTTTGGTGTCGAAAGTGTAAAAATTATGAGATGGAATTGTAAAATATTTTTATTACATCATTTTACAATTCTGGCAAAATCCCCCAAAAATTGTAAAATTTTATGACTGGAATATATTTAACAATCTTAATATCTTTATAAAAATCATAATTCATTGATTGTTAGAAATGTTCAGGGGTTGAAATAATCGGTTGCTTAGTCATCAAATGATCACAATTTTCAGTTGATGCCTAGAACAAAACGTTAATGGCCCCTAACATGACTCATCCTGGGGAAACAAATGGCGGTGAAACTCTACATATTATTTCAACCCCTGGTGTAAGATACTTGATAAAGTTTGACTTACCTGTTCATACGCTTGCCGATGCATGCACATTCATCCTTTTCATAAAACCAAATACCAAAAATGTCTGCAACCAAAAAATATTTATTTTATGAATAAGAAAAGGAACAGAATTTAAAACATATACATATAGAACATTTACACTCCATAGCTATTACTAAGATGGTATTTGTAACACTTGGTCTATAAAATAAAGAAACGAAACCTTCTAATATAGACTACTGTCTTCAATTCTTTTAGGTCAACCAGGTCATTGGGTTTTATACACATGCACATTCAGAACACACTGTCATAAGCACAGGTGCCAGCCTTGGCCGACTCCTCTGTCCAGGACAGGTTTACTTCATTTAACCAGGAATCTTTTATATGCACCATCCCATGGACAGGATAGCACATATCACAGCCTTTGATATACTAGTCATGGCACACTGGCTGGAGCAATAATAGCCCAATAGGCCCACCGATGTGGATTGATCCCAAACTGACTGCACATAAAGCAAGCACTTTACCAATGGGCTATGTCCTGCTCCCACCCACCTGCATTTTAGTCCACTGCTTAATAAAAGAAGCAATGGTTGCTTAATACAGGTTACTACTTCACCTAGATCACTGGTTGCTTAATACAGGTTACTACTTCACCTAGATCACTGCTTAATAAAAGAAGCAATGGTTGCTTAATACAGGTTACTACTTCACCTAGATCACTGGTTGCTTAATACAGGTTACTACTTCGACTAAATCACTGGTTGCTTAATACAGGTTACTACTTCGCCTAGATCACTGGTTGCTTAATACAGGTTACTACTTCGCCTAGATCACTGGTTACTTAATACAGGTTACTACTTCGCCTAGATCACTGGTTACTTAATACAGGTTACTACTTCGCCTAGATCACTGGTTGCTTAATACAGGTTACTACTTCACCTAGATCACTGGTTACTTAATACAGGTTACTACTTCGCCTAGATCACTGGTTGCTTAATACAGGTTACTACTTCACCTAGATCACTGCTTAATAAAAGAAGCAATGATTGCTTAATACAGGTTACTACTTCACCTAGATCACTGGTTGCTTAATACAGGTTACTACTTCACCTAGATCACTGGTTGCTTAATACAGGTTACTACTTCGCCTAGATCACTGGTTGCTTAATACAGGTTACTACTTCACCTAAATCACTGGTTGCTTAATACAGGTTACTACTTCACCTAGATCACTGGTTGCTTAATACAGATTACTACTTCACCTAGATCACTGGTTGCTTAATACAGGTTACTACTTCGCCTAGAGCACTGGTTGCTTAATACAGGTTACTACTTCACCTAGATCACTGGTTACTTAATACAGGTTACTACTTCACCTAGATCACTGCTTAATAAAAGAAGCAATGGTTACTTAATACAGGTTACTACTTCACATAGATCACTGGTTGCTTAATACAGGTTACTACTTCACCTAGATCACTGGTTACTTAATACAGGTTACTACTTCACCTAGATCACTGGTTGCTTAATACAGGTTACTACTTCACCTAGATCACTGGTTGCTTAATACAGGTTACTACTTCACCTAGATCACTGGTTACTTAATACAGGTTACTACTTCACCTAGATCACTGCTTAATAAAAGAAGCAATGGTTACTTAATACAGGTTACTACTTCACCTAGATCACTGGTTGCTTAATACAGGTTACTACTTCACCTAGATCACTGCTTAATAAAAGAAGCAATGGTTGCTTAATACAGGTTACTACTTCACCTAAATCACTGGTTGCTTAATACAGGTTACTACTTCGCCTAGATCACTGGTTGCTTAATACAGGTTACTACTTCACCTAAATCACTGGTTGCTTAATACAGGTTACTACTTCACCTAGATCACTGGTTGCTTAATACAGATTACTACTTCACCTAGATCACTGCTTAATAAAAGAAGCAATGATTGCTTAATACAGGTTACTACTTCACCTAAATCACTGGTTGCTTAATACAGGTTACTACTTCACCTAGATCACTGGTTGCTAAATACAGGTTACTACTTCACCTAGATCACTGGTTAATAAAAGAAGCAATGGTTGCTTAATACAGGTTACTACTTCACCTAGATCACTGATTAATAAAAGAAGCAATGATTGCTTAATACAGGTTACTACTTCACCTAGATCACTGGTTGCTTAATACAGGTTACTACTTCACCTAGATCACTGGTTGCTTAATACAGGTTACTACTTCACCTTGATCACTGGTTAATAAAAGAAGCAATGGTTGCTTAATACAGGTTACTACTTCACCTAGATCACTGGTTGCTTAATACAGGTTACTACTTCGCCTAGATCACTGGTTAATAAAAGAAGCAATGGTTGCTTAATACAGATTACTACTTCACCTAGATCACTGGTTGCTTAATACAGGTTACTACTTCACCTAGATCACTGGTTGCTTAATACAGGTTACTACTTCACCTTGATCACTGGTTAATAAAAGAAGCAATGGTTGCTTAATACAGGTTACTACTTCACCTAGATCACTGGTTGCTTAATACAGGTTACTACTTCGCCTAGATCACTGGTTAATAAAAGAAGCAATGGTTGCTTAATACAGGTTACTACTTCACCTAGATCACTGGTTGCTTAATACAGGTTACTACTTCACCTAGATCACTGGTTGCTTAATACAGGTTACTACTTCACCTTGATCACTGGTTAATAAAAGAAGCAATGGTTGCTTAATACAGGTTACTACTTCGCCTAGATCACTGGTTGCTTAATACAGGTTACTACTTCGCCTAGATCACTGGTTAATAAAAGCAATGGTTACTTAATACAGATTACTACTTCACCTAGATCACTGGTTACTTAATACAGGTTACTACTTCACCTAGATCACTGGTTAATAAAAGAAGCAATGGTTGCTTAATACAGGTTACTACTTCACCTAGATCACTGGTTGCTTAATACAGATTACTACTTCACCTAGATCACTGGTTACTTAATACAGGTTACTACTTCGCCTAGATCACTGGTTAATAAAAGAAGCAATGGTTGCTTAATACAGGTTACTACTTCACCTAGATCACTGGTTGCTTAATACAGATTACTACTTCACCTAGATCACTGGTTGCTTAATACAGGTTACTACTTCGCCTAGATCACTGGTTAATAAAAGAAGCAATGGTTGCTTAATACAGGTTACTACTTCACCTAGATCACTGGTTGCTTAATACAGGTTACTACTTCACCTAGATCACTGGTTGCTTAATACAGGTTACTACTTCACCTTGATCACTGGTTAATAAAAGAAGCAATGGTTACTTAATACAGGTTACTACTTCGCCTAGATCACTGGTTACTTAATACAGATTACTACTTCGCCTAGATCACTGGTTAATAAAAGAAGCAATGGTTACTTAATACAGGTTACTACTTCACCTAGATCACTGGTTACTTAATACAGATTACTACTTCGCCTAGATCACTGGTTAATAAAAGAAGCAATGGTTACTTAATACAGGTTACTTAATACAGATTACTACTTCACCTAGATCACTGGTTAATAAAAGAAGCAATGGTTACTTAATACAGGTTACTACTTCGCCTAGATCACTGGTTAATAAAAGAAGCAATGGTTACTTAATACAGGTTACTACTTCGCCTAGATCACTGGTTGCTTAATACAGGTTACTACTTCGCCTAGATCACTGGTTAATAAAAGAAGCAATGGTTACTTAATACAGGTTACTACTTCGCCTAGATCACTGGTTAATAAAAGAAGCAATACTTATTAGATCACTGGTTACTTAATACAGATTACTACTTAACCTAGATCACTGGTTACTTAATACAGATTACTACTTCACCTAGATCACTGGTTACTTAATACAGGTTACTACTTCGCCTAGATCACTGGTTAATAAAAGAAGCAATGGTTACTTAATACAGGTTACTACTTCGCCTAGATCACTGGTTGCTTAATACAGGTTACTACTTCACCTAGATCACTGGTTGCTTAATACAGGTTACTACTTCACCTAGATCACTGGTTAATAAAAGAAGCAATGGTTACTTAATACAGGTTACTACTTCACCTAGATCACTGGTTAATAAAAGAAGCAATGGTTACTTAATACAGGTTACTACTTCACCTAGATCACTGGTTAATAAAAGAAGCAATGGTTACTTAATACAGGTTACTACTTCACCTAGATCACTGCTTAATAAAAGAAGCAATGATTGCTTAATACAGGTTACTACTTCACCTAGATCACTGGTTAATAAAAGAAGCAATGGTAACTTAATACAGGTTACTACTTCACCTAGATCACTGGTTAATAAAAGAAGCAATGGTTACTTAATACAGGTTACTACTTCACCTAGATCACTGGTTAATAAAAGAAGCAATGGTTACTTAATACAGGTTACTACTTCACCTAGATCACTGCTTAATAAAAGAAGCAATGGTTACTTAATACAGGTTACTACTTCACCTAGATCACTGGTTGCTTAATACAGGTTACTACTTCACCTAGATCACTGCTTAATAAAAGAAGCAATGGTTACTTAATACAGGTTACTACTTCACCTAGATCACTGGTTACTTAATACAGGTTACTACTTCACCTAGATCACTGGTTACTTAATACAGATTACTACTTCACCTAGATCACTGGTTACTTAATACAGATTACTACTTCACCTAGATCACTGGTTCACTTAATACAGGTTACTAATACAGAAGCAAGATCACTGGTTACTTAATACAGGTTACTACTTCACCTAGATCACTGGTTAATAAAAGAAGCAATGGTTAAATACAGATTACTACTTCACCTAGATCACTGGTTACTTAATACAGATTACTACTTCACCTAGATCACTGGTTACTTAATACAGATTACTACTTCACCTAGATCACTGGTTACTTAATACAGGTTACTACTTAACCTAGATCACTGGTTACTTAATACAGATTACTACTTCACCTAGATCACTGGTTAATAAAAGAAGCAATGGTTACTTAATACAGGTTACTACTTCACCTAGATCACTGGTTACTTAATACAGATTACTACTTCACCTAGATCACTGGTTACTTAATACAGATTACTACTTCACCTAGATCACTGGTTAATAAAAGAAATGGTTACTTAATACAGATTACTACTTCACCTAGATCACTGGTTACTTAATACAGATTACTACTTCCTAGATCCTAGATCACTGGTTACTTAATACAGATTACTACTTCAAGATCAATACAGGTTACTACTTCACCTAGATCACTGGTTACTTAATACAGATTACTACTTCACCTAGATCACTGGTTACTTAATACAGATTACTGGTTACTATACAGATTACTACTTCACCTAGATCACTGGTTACTTAATACAGATTACTACTTCACCTAGATCACTGGTTAAATACAGGTTACTAGCAATGGTTACTTAATACAGGTTACTACTTCACCTAGATCACTGGTTAATAAAAGAATACAGATTACTACTTCACCTAGATCACTGGTTAATAAAAGAAGCAATGGTTACTTAATACAGATTACTACTTCACCTAGATCACTGGTTACTTAATACAGATTACTACTTCACCTAGATCACTGGTTACTTAATACAGATTACTACTTCACCTAGATCACTGGTTAATAAAAGAAGCAATGGTTACTTAATACAGATTACTACTTCACCTAGATCACTGGTTACTTAATACAGATTACTACTTCACCTAGATCACTGGTTAATAAAAGAAGCAATGGTTACTTAATACAGGTTACTACTTCACCTAGATCACTGGTTGCTTAATACAGGTTACTACTTCACCTAGATCACTGGTTGCTTAATACAGGTTACTACTTCACCTAGATCACTGGTTAATAAAAGAAGCAATGGTTGCTTAATACAGGTTACTACTTCACCTAGATCACTGGTTGCTTAATACAGGTTACTACTTCACCTAGATCACTGGTTGCTTAATACAGGTTACTACTTCACCTAGATAAAAGAAGCACTGGTTACTTAATACAGATTACTACTTCACCTAGATCACTGGTTAATAAAAGAAGCAGGTTACTACTTAATACAGATCACTACTTAACCTAGAAGCACTGGTTGCTTAATACAGGTTACTACTTCACCTAGATCACTGGTTAATAAATACAGATTACTACAGGTTACTACCTAGATCACTGGTTAATAAAAGCTTAATACAGACTACTTCACCTAGGGTTACTTAATACAGGTTACTACTTCACCTAGATCACTGCTTAATAAAAGAAGCAATGGTTGCTTAATACAGGTTACTACTTCACCTAGATCACTGGTTGCTTAATACAGGTTACTACTTCATACAGATTACTACTTAACCTAGATCACTGGTTACTTAATACAGGTTACTACTTCACCTAGATCACTGGTTGCTTAATACAGGTTACTACTTCACCTAGATCACTGGTTAATAAAAGAAGCAATGGTTACTTAATACAGGTTACTACTTCACCTAGATCACTGGTTGCTTAATACAGGTTACTACTTCACCTAGATCACTGGTTACTTAATACAGATTACTACTTCACCTAGATCACTGGTTACTTAATAAGACTACTTCAGGTTACTTAATACAGGTTACTACTTCACCTAGATCACTGGTTACTTAATACAGGTTACTACTTCACCTAGATCACTGGTTGCTTAATACAGGTTACTACTTCACCTAGATCACTGGTTAATAAAAGAAGCAATGGTTACTTAATACAGATTACTACTTCACCTAGATCACTGGTTACTTAATACAGGTTACTACTTCACCTAGATCACTGCTTAATAAAAGAAGCAATGGTTACTTAATACAGATTACTACTTCACCTAGATCACTGGTTAATAATACAGAACTACTTCACCTGGTTACTGGTTAAATACAGGTTACTACTTCACCTAGATCACTGGTTAATAAAAGAAGCAATGGTTGCTTAATACAGATTACTACTTCACCTAGATCACTGCTTAATAAAAGAAGCAATGGTTACTTAATACAGATTACTACTTCACCTAGATCACTGGTTACTTAATACAGATTACTACTTCACCTAGATCACTGGTTAATAAAAGAAGCAATGGTTACTTAATACAGATTACTACTTCACCTAGATCACTGGTTACTTAATACAGATTACTACTTCACCTAGATCACTGCTTAATAAAAGAAGCAATGGTTACTTAATACAGGTTACTACTTCACCTAGATCACTGGTTGCTTAATACAGGTTACTACTTCACCTAGATCACTGGTTACTTAATACAGATTACTACTTCACCTAGATCACTGGTTAATAAAAGAAGCAATGGTTACTTAATACAGATTACTACTTCACCTAGATCACTGGTTACTTAATACAGATTACTACTTCACCTAGATCACTGGTTACTTAATACAGATTACTACTTCACCTAGATCACTGGTTACTTAATACAGATTACTACTTCACCTAGATCACTGGTTAATACAGGTTACTACTTCACCTAGATCACTGGTTGCTTAATACAGGTTACTACTTCACCTAGATCACTGGTTACTTAATACAGATTACTACTTCACCTAGATCACTGGTTAATAAAAGAAGCAATGGTTACTTAATACAGGTTACTACTTCACCTAGATCACTGGTTAAATACAGATTACTACTTCACCTAGATCACTGGTTAATAAAAGAAGCAATGGTTGCTTAATACAGGTTACTACTTCACCTAGATCACTGGTTGCTTAATACAGGTTACTACTTCACCTAGATCACCTAGATCACTGGTTACTTAATACAGATTACTACTTCACCTAAATCACTGGTTGCTTAATACAGGTTACTACTTCACCTAAATCACTGGTTGCTTAATACAGGTTACTACTTCACCTAGATCACTGGTTGCTTAATACAGGTTACTACTTCACCTAGATCACTGGTTAATTAATGGTTGCTTAATACAGGTTACTACTTCACCTAGATCACTGGTTGCTTAATACAGGTTACTACTTCACCTAGATCACTGGTTAATAAAAGAAGCAATGGTTGCTTAATACAGGTTACTACTTCACCTAGATCACTGGTTGCTTAATACAGGTTACTACTTCACCTAGATCACTGGTTAATCAAAGAAGCTGGTTGCTTAATACAGGTTACTACTTCACCTAGATCACTGGTTGCTTAATACAGGTTACTACTTCACCTAGATCACTGGTTAATACAGGTTACTACTTCACCTAGATCACTGGTTTACTTAATACAGATTACTACTTCACCTAGATCACTGGTTGCTTAATACAGGTTACTACTTCACCTAGATCACTGGTTACTTAATACAGGTTACTACTTCACCTAGATCACTGGTTGCTTAATACAGGTTACTACTTCACCTAGATCACTGGTTGCTTAATACAGGTTACTACTTCACCTAGATCACTGGTTAATAAAAGAAGCAATGGTTACTTAATACAGATTACTACTTCACCTAGATCACTGGTTACTTAATACAGGTTACTACTTCACCTAGATCACTGGTTACTTAATACAGATTACTACTTCACCTAGATCACTGGTTAATAAAAGAAGCAATGGTTACTTAATACAGATTACTACTTCACCTAGATCACTGGTTACTTAATACAGATTACTACTTCACCTAGATCACTGGTTACTTAATACAGATTACTACTTCACCTAGATCACTGGTTACTTAATACAGATTACTACTTCACCTAGATCACTGGTTACTTAATACAGATTACTACTTCACCTAGATCACTGCTTAATAAAAGAAGCAATGGTTACTTAATACAGGTTACTACTTCACCTAGATCACTGGTTACTTAATACAGATTACTACTTCACCTAGATCACTGGTTAATAAAAGAAGCAATGGTTACTTAATACAGGTTACTACTTCACCTAGATCACTGGTTACTTAATACAGATTACTACTTCACCTAGATCACTGGTTAATAAAAGAAGCAATGGTTACTTAATACAGGTTACTACTTCACCTAGATCACTGGTTACTTAATACAGATTACTACTTCACCTAGATCACTGGTTAATAAAAGAAGCAATGGTTACTTAATACAGGTTACTACTTCACCTAGATCACTGGTTACTTAATACAGGTTACTACTTCACCTAGATCACTGGTTACTTAATACAGATTACTACTTCACCTAGATCACTGGTTAATAAAAGAAGCAATGGTTACTTAATACAGGTTACTACTTCGCCTAGATCACTGGTTAATAAAAAGCACTGGTTAAATACAGAACTACTTCACCTAGATCACTGGTTACTTAATACAGATTACTACTTCACCTAGATCACTGGTTACTTAATACAGATTACTACTTCACCTAGATCACTGGTTACTTAATACAGATTACTACTTCACCTAGATCACTGGTTACTTAATACAGATTACTACTTCACCTAGATCACTGGTTAATAAAAGAAGCAATGGTTACTTAATACAGATTACTACTTCACCTAGATCACTGGTTGCTTAATACAGGTTACTACTTCGCCTAGATCACTGGTTAATAAAAGAAGCAATGGTTACTTAATACAGATTACTACTTTACCTAGATCACTGGTTACTTAATACAGATTACTACTTCACCTAGATCACTGGTTAATAAAAAAAGCAATGGTTACTTAATACAGGTTACTACTTCACCTAGATCACTGGTTAATAAAAGAAGCAATGGTTACTTAATACAGGTTACTACTTCACCTAGATCACTGGTTACTTAATACAGATTACTACTTCACCTAGATCACTGGTTACTGGTTACTTAATACAGCTACTTCAGATCACTGGTTAATAAGAACTACTTCACCTAGATGGTTACTTAATACAGGTTACTACTTCGCCTAGATCACTGGTTGCTTAATACAGGTTACTACTTCGCCTAGATCACTGGTTAATAAAAAAAGCAATGGTTACTTAATACAGGTTACTACTTCGCCTAGATCACTGGTTACTTAATACAGATTACTACTTCACCTAGATCACTGGTTAATAAAAAGCAATGGTTACTTAATACAGATTACTACTTCACCTAGATCACTGGTTACTTAATACAGATTACTACTTCACCTAGATCACTGCTTAATAAAAGAAACAATGGTTACTTAATACAGATTACTACTTCACCTAGATCACTGGTTACTTAATACAGATTACTACTTCACCTAGATCACTGGTTAATAAAAGAAGCAATGGTTACTTAATACAGATTACTACTTTACCTAGATCACTGGTTACTTAATACAGATTACTACTTCGCCTAGATCACTGGTTAATAAAAGAAGCAATGGTTACTTAATACAGATTACTACTTTACCTAGATCACTGGTTACTTAATACAGGTTACTACTTCACCTAGATCACTGCTTAATAAAAGAAGCAATGGTTGCTTAATACAGGTTACTACTTCACCTAGATCACTGGTTACTTAATACAGGTTACTACTTAACCTAGATCACTGCTTAATAAAAGAAGCAATGCTTAATAAAAGAAGCAATGGTTGCTTAATACAGGTTACTACTTCACCTAGATCACTGGTTACTTAATACAGGTTACTACTTAACCTAGATCACTGGTTACTTAATACAGATTACTACTTCACCTAGATCACTGCTTAATAAAAGAAACAATGGTTACTTAATACAGATTACTACTTCACCTAGATCACTGGTTGCTTAATACAGGTTACTACTTCACCTAGATCACTGGTTAATAAAAGAAGCAATGGTTACTTAATACAGATTACTACTTCACCTAGATCACTGGTTACTTAATACAGATTACTACTTCACCTAGATCACTGGTTAATAAAAAGCAATGGTTACTTAATACAGATTACTACTTCACCTAGATCACTGGTTGCTTAATACAGATTACTACTTCACCTAGATCACTGGTTGCTTAATACAGATTACTACTTCACCTAGATCACTGGTTACTTAATACAGGTTACTACTTCACCTAGATCACTGGTTGCTTAATACAGGTTACTACTTCACCTAGATCACTGGTTGCTTAATACAGGTTACTACTTCGCCTAGATCACTGGTTAATAAAAGAAGCAATGGTTACTTAATACAGGTTACTACTTCACCTAGATCACTGGTTAATAAAAGAAGCAATGGTTGCTTAATACAGGTTACTACTTCACCTAGATCACTGGTTACTTAATACAGGTTACTACTTCACCTAGATCACTGGTTAATAAAAGAAGCAATGGTTACTTAATACAGGTTACTACTTCACCTAGATCACTGCTTAATAAAAGAAGCAATGGTTGCTTAATACAGATTACTACTTCACCTAGATCACTGGTTAATAAAAGAAGCAATGGTTACTTAATACAGATTACTACTTCACCTAGATCACTGGTTACTTAATACAGGTTACTACTTCACCTAGATCACTGGTTGCTTAATACAGGTTACTACTTCACCTAAATCACTGGTTGCTTAATACAGGTTACTACTTCGCCTAGATCACTGGTTAATCAAGATGGCCACATGAGCAGGTTCGACTACATTTTGCTATTTCCCTGAATGTTTTTACAACTTATCTATTTTGAAAATTGTTATTGGAGGACCATGATTATTTGAAGGTGGTTGGTAATGAGATACTGTAAATCTCTGGTACTGTTTTCTAAACAACAGTAGGTCCTGTAACACAATCCAACCATCCTGCTGCCTCTTACAGATTTCATAGTTTTTTCAGGCAGCTGGAGGATTCGCAAATAACTAGCCTTGTAACAACTTGTTATTTAATAAATGTGGATGTTAATTAGCTAACACAAGTCCAGTCAGAACTGTAGTCAATTGTGGTAGCATGCTCGCCTGATGCATGGTCGGTCTGGAATCAATCCCTATTGGTTGGTCTACTGGGCTATTTTTTGTTCCAGCCAGTTCACAATGACTGGTATATCAAAGGCTGTGGTATGTGCCATCCTGTCTGTGGGATGGTGCATATAAAAGATCCCTTGCTACTAATGGAAAAATGTAGCGGATTTCCTCTCTAAAACTATATGTCAATATTACCAAATGTTTGACGTCCAATAGCCAATGATTAATAAATCAATGTGCAAATACAAGTAAAGGACTCTTCTTCACAATTATTCACATTTCCATAAGCATACAAACCTTACACTGGGGAGGGGTAGCGGATTAATACCAGCATACTTCCTGCCTCAATAAACCAGAATTGATACAAAATATCCCTTTGTAAACTCAACCTTTTCATGTATACTTTTAGGAGGATTACCAAAAGAGAGTAGGTTGAGAAAATGTCTATCATTGTGACATGGCCGCGAGTGTACTGTGTTGACTTACTCTTGGCATTCCTGTAGAGCAGAAAGGGGTCCTGCACCTGGAACTCGAGGTCCCTGGTGATGGGCTCAATCAGATTGTTCAGACCGAGTCGGTTGAGGATCATGAAGCCAAACAACGGGCTGGCCGATCTGCAAAGACACCAAATAGTATAATGAGTAACAAAGCACAGCATCAAGTGATGGTTCACACATCATTAAGTGATCAGTTCAATCAATCATTAAATGATCAGTTAATCAATCATCAAGTAATCAGTTCAATTCATTTATACATCAATCAGTCAATTGAATGAGACATCATCAATCAATCAGTTCAAGGAGACATCATCAATCAATCAATTAGTTCAATGAGACATCATCCATCAACCAATCAGTTCAATCAGACATCATCAACCAATCAGTTCAATCAGACATCATCAATCAGTCAATTGAATGAGACATCATCAATCAATCAGTTCAATCAGACATCATCCATCAATCAATCAATTCAATCACACATCATCCAATCAGTTCAATCAGACATCATCGATCAATCAATTAGTTCAATCAGACATCATCCATTAACCAATCAGTTCAATCAGACATCATCAACCAATCAGTTCAATCAGACATCATCAATCAATCAGTTCAATCAGACATCATTCATCAATCAGTTCAATCAGACATCATTCATCAACCAATCAGTTCAATGAGACATCATCCATCAATCAATTAATTCAATCAGATATCATCAACCAATCAGTTGAATCGGACATCATCAATCAATCAGTTCATTCAGATATCATCAATCAGTCAATTCAATCAGACATCAAGCTATCAGTTCAATGAGACATCATCAATCAATCAGTTCAATCAGACATCAACCAATCAGTTCAATCAGACATCAATCAATCAATCAGTTCAATCAGACATCACCAATCAATCAGTTCAATCAGACATCATCAATCAGTTCAATCAGACATCAAGCTATCAGTTCAATCAGACATCAATCAATCAGTTCAATCAGACATCAATCAAATCAGTTCAATCAGACATCAAGCTATCAGTTCAATCAGACAGTTCAATCAGACATCAATCAATCAGTTCAATCAGACATCAAGCTATCAGTTCAATCAGACATCATCAATCAATCAGTTCCATCAGACATCATCAATCAATCAGTTCAATCAGACATCAAGCTATCAGTTCAATTAGACAGGCACTTTAATCAGTCTGCTGCAAAGAATCACTTACGTAAATCGCTAATAATTTAATAATTATTCTATTGTTCACTCCCGGACTGACTGTTTGATTGATTCACTCATTCATCCATTTCTGGCCAAGGATTATACAAGGCCCTAAATAAAATCACTTCCTAATAATTATTACGACAGTCTACAAATAGAACAGAGTGAGGCTTGACTACAAATAAACCAGCTATGTATGAGATAAACACACAGATCATGAAAAGAAGAGGAATATACAAAACAGACGAAAGGTAGTGTGTTTTTACAATTTGTTCCAGATGTCAATGGAACACTACTGGATGCCCACTGTTTACACCCCAGCGTGACAGCCCAGACTTAGTACAGTAACTACCTTTGGCACACTGCTCCTAGGCAGGCATTACACTCATGTGTGTATATATTCAGAGAATTTGTAACTATTCCCAGTAATTGTTTTTCCACAGTATAATTCACTGGTGGGACTAACGGAAAGCAGCGGTCCTGCTATCAAGTTCCAAAAGTTATGGCTGCCTTGCTATTATTAGTAAAACCGGTATATTTTCTCCAGATTACTGTAAGATTGTTAGCCAATCATCTCCCTTTGAGGTTTGTGGCCAACAGTGTTAATTTCAGCAAACAGTGTGTTAATTTCCTACAACAATTCATTGTTAGCCGAGTACGAACCAGAAGCACGAACCAGAAGCATTCCGCCATGCTCTTGCAGTCCGATACATGTGTACTAATGTTTGTGTATCGTCTTACATATATACAGACAGCTGCCACACAGGCAACTAGGTAACTTGCTACATGGAAGTTTGCCACTTGCATAAGAAGTAGTGTTCATGGTTTGAAAATCAATGCTGAGCAATAAACTATTGCTCGGATCAAACAATAAGGACTGCCAAAGATCTAAAAATTGTAAAACAAATATACAGAATTTTTGGTTTTGTTATTACTGGTGCTAATATAAATGTGTGTGAGTGTACATGTGTGTCCTAACTTTTATAATCACATCTCTGTACAGGAAAAAATTCATAAGGGTGCTTTTACAAACCTACTAGCCCTGTGACTAGTGACTTTTTAAAATGTTTGTCATACTCTGCAAGATTATAACTGCTCCCATAAATCACTGTCAGGTGCTTTACCTAAAGGACTGCCATTCCCTGGATTAAAAACCATCTCATTTGACTTTCGAGTTATTTTAATAACTAATGTACAAGTAGCAACTTTAATTGTGTCTTATTTTATTCACAAATGATGCCTCATACAAGTTACAAAAAATGATGGGGGAAAAAAAAATCTAAATTAGTTTATATACATTTAAAAGTTTTCTGATTTTTTTTAGCACTACAGTGCCATGTTAAGTTGTAAGAAAACTACTGATAGTTGATATACAACAGAGATCAAAACTGACTGAATAACGAGCACGTCTATTTTTAGTTTGTATTCACCAAACAAGTCTGTTTTTAACTTCAGGTACCTGTCATGTATAATAGTTTTTAATGGTGGTTACAAAATAACACCAGCTGACTACATCATAACAATATTTAGTGTCGTTAAATGCATTGATCAAATGCAGTGAACATGCATATTTTTGGCTTGCCAATGGGACATTTGTTCCCTTCCAAAGCAACCCAAATTTGCCACCATCCCTGATACACTATATGCAAGCTTTGAAATTCATTTTGTGAAAAGAAAAAGTTTGTTCTGTTTAACAACACAACTGCTTCTTGTTCACTGTAAATTCCAAGCTTTCTTAATTTAATCAGACAATACACGTACATACCCCTGAATACATATTTTTAAAAGAAGACTTTTCTACCCTTATTTCAAAATCCTTTAAGGATCACCAAAATAGGCAGAAGCACTTAATCTGGGATGTGATATCCGATTAAAAAAAGAAGATAATTTTTCCAGCATTTCACAGCCCAGTGGTAAAGCACTCACTTGATGCACGATTGGTTAGGGATCGATCCCCGTCAGTGGGCCCATTGCACTATTTCTTGCTCCAGCCAGTACACCACGACTGGTACATCAAAGGCCGTTATATGTGCTAACCTGTCTATGGGATGGTGCGCAGCTTCCCTCCCTCAATATCTGTGACGTTCTTAACCATATTTCCGACACATATAAATAAAATGTGTTGAGTGCATCATTAAAACTTTTCCTTCCTTCCTAGTCTACCTTTGTGAAACTAATGCTAGGATCACACTGCCATCTGTTACAACCAAGTTGGTCAACTTAACGGTTGTGTTATGATTTCCCTAACTCCCACCTTACGACAGGTGCGCTCAGATTAATAACTACTGGGTTATAAGACAAACATCGAGTTGTAAGAGTGCTCAGACTAGCAACTCGACAGTCATAGAAGTCATGACAGCAGAAAGTTGGCTAACTTTGTGCTGGCAGTTGGTAGTTTGACCATAGCATTAATTTATACAATCTAGCCGAAGTAAGATTTAAAAAAAATCTTAAAAATTCCGATCCTAGCAATTGTTCCAGGTGTTACTGTGAGTTTTTGTAGGGAAAAGTAAACATTTAAGTGGTACCAATCCTGTTTATACAGAGAATAAATATTCAAGTGGTACTAATAGTGTTTACCGGAATGAGGAATAGTGGAACCGATTACAGTGAAAGTGTTTATAGTCCAAAGTTATTATTCAAGTGTATGGTAGGCCAGCTGATAATGTCTATAAGTAACGGAATGAACAAATGTTTAATGACACCCTAACACACAAAAAAATAATGTATATCAGCTACTGGGTCATGTGTCAAATGGTAGAAGTGAAGGTGGAAAATTTAAGTAGGACTGATGGCATCTTGGGGGTGAAGAATTCAGCTTGGGGTACTGGTGTTATTCAATAGACAGTGGAAACTGCCGAAAGTAGCAAAAATAAAACTATGATTAATCAAAGACTAGAAGTAAAACTATTATTAACCAAAAACAGCAGAAGTAAAACTATGACTGCAAAAGTAAAATTATGATTAACCAAAGGTAGCAGAGATCAAAAAGCAAGATTAACAAAATTACTAATTTTACCTTTAATAACTATTTAATATATTTTTCGTTATGTACACACAGAAACAAGCAGCAGTCCCAATACATTTACAAAAACTCTCATCTAGAGAAGCAATTACAGTTAACACTTTTCCTTAACAATCAATTTTTATAATTGATCATCACATCGGCAAAGCCCAACAAATCAACTTTCGATTATAATCGATCTTCACATCGGCATAGCCCAACCAGTCAACTTTCGATTATAACTGATAATCACATTGGCAGAGCCCAACCAATCAACTTTCAATTATAATGATCTTCACATCGATAGAATCCAACCAATCAACTTTTGATTATAATTGATAATCACATCGGCATAGCCCAACCAATCAACTTTCGCTTATAACTGATCTTCACATCGGCATAGCCCAACCAATCAACTTTCGATTATAATTATCTTCTCATCGGCATAGCCCAACCAATCAACTTTCGATTCTAATCGATCTTCACATTGGAATAGCCCAACCAATCAACTTTTGATTCTAATCGATCATCACATCGGCATAGCCGATTTTGGTCTTTTCTTTCCGTGGCTTGTATTTATGGTTCCTGATTGGCAGATGTATATTTAGACGGTCCCCAGACACTGTGGCTAGACACAATCAATAAAAAGACGTGCCTCTTTTATTAAGATCACAGGGTATTGTGTGATAACTGTGTGGATACCCCTCAAATCGTAATGGACATTATTGGTTAATCAACTTTTGATTATAATCGATCTTTATAATATTATTAATATTATAATTGATCATTGACTGGTTAATCAACTTTCGATTACAATCGATTTTCACAACGGCATAGCCCAACCAATCAACTTTCGATTATAATCGATCATCACATCGGCATAGACCAACCAATCAACTTTCGATTATAATCGATCATCACATCGGCATAGCCCAACCAATCAACTTTCGATTATAATTGATCATCACATCGGCATAGCCCAACGAATCAACTTTTGATTCTAATCGATCATCACATCGGCATAGCCCAAACAATCGACTTTCTATTCTAATCGATCATCACATCGGCATAGCCCAACAAATCAACTTTCTATTCTAATCGATCATCACATCGGCATAGCCCAACCAATCAACTTTCTATTCTAATCGATCATCACATCGGCATAGCCCAACAAATCAACTTTTGATTATAATCGATCATCACATCGGCATGGCCCAACCAATCAACTTTCTATTCTAATCGATCATCACATCGGCATAGCCCAACCAATCAACTTTCGATTATAATCGTTCATTGGAACATCAACAACAAAACTAAAAGTGCAATATTAAACTACAAGCCCTCAGGAGTGAAACTAAGATTAACAAAAGACTATACATGAAAAACTGTGATTAGCTTGAATTTCTGGTATTATGTGTTAAGTAAGATAAATCAGAGAGTGCTGCCGCCCATAACACAATAATTAGAGCAGAAGGCTATGCTGGGAGTGTGGGGAACATGGCTGCCTGAAGAATGAGCAGGGAGATTAACATCTGAAGATGAAGTAAACACTTTCCATGTGCAGCTCATTTGCTTGATTGATGCTGTATGCCTCCATAAGCTTTCGTAATTAATTTAGCTGCTGCCAATTCTAGCAGAAGTAGTCGCGAAAAGAATGTCGAATGCCGGTTACAAAGAGTGTACATGTACCAAAGTAAAGTTTGTTGTTGTTTAACAACACCACTAGAGTACATTGATTTATTGATCATTGACTATTGGATGTCAAACATTTGATAATTCTGACAGAGTTTTAGAGGAAGCGTGCAACATTTTCTCATTGGCAGCAAGGAGTTTTTTAATTCATTTTCTTAGTCCTGTTAGTAGACTGGTAGGCGCTGGGTTCACACCCCAGTACTGTCTTCCACCCAGAGTTAATTTTACTGGCTTGATGGGGAGATAACAACAATTTAATGTCACCAAAATCTTAATTCTTAAACTAAATTACAGCACTAGGCCTAGGAATAATTACCAGATGGAGCACACAAAAAAGAGTCTCTTATACAGACCTTGCTTTTTAAGGTGTGCGGGTGCGACCGTGCTCGTAATTTTAATCTGACAAGTGTGAAAACAGCGCAAGTTACACAACAAATGGTGCACGTAAAATAGATGGGTATATTTATTTCCACTGTTTACAAAAATCAACAGGTTTCATAGCTCATTTAGCTGATAGGAAGGTCCTTTTATTAAAACAATAAAAATTTAAAACATGGCAATGGCTTCCATGCAGTCGTTAAACTGGTATTTCTCTTTGTTGAACAAATCGGGAAATACTGATTTAATAGACATTTTTCTAGACGTACCAGTCAAAATCCAATCAGAGCTACACTGCCTATTTTATTTATTTTGGAGAGTGATTTTTCACTCGCCTTAGCATAATGAGGTGTGCAATTTTCTACTCGCCTATAATTTTCAAAAACCAAGGACTGCTTATATGAAAGTATTATTCTGATGCATCTATAAGACTAAGTACTGTGTGTTAGCTAAATTCATGGTTTCAAGCGTATTTGACTTCAACTTAAAAGTCATCAAAAGGGCTTCTAGAATTGTTTTTAAATCCACTAGACATGGGATCAGTGATTTAAAAAATGTACTAGCCATGATTAAAAATTCACTAGCCCTACTTTACTTTAAGTTAATACAATTTTACTAAATAAAAGCAATAATCCAGGCAAGTATGGCGGGGGCGGGAGTTAACATTCACCTTTCCTGCTCAGATTACTTTAAGAAAAGTAATTTTTATCTCCACTTAGGATCTCAATTTATATGGTATCAATATAGTATTTTCTTAAATGATTCCCCATAATCTTAAGTTAGGGGAGGAATTAATTACTTTTTTTTTCTTCTTTTTTTGTCATGGCAAGGTCTGTATCACCCATCAGACTTCACGGGAGCATGCTACTACTGAGCCAATAACGATCATTCTGCGCCAACAGATGTGACAGATAATTTTATATTCATACCAAAACAATAGAGCCAACAGCATTTTATTTTATCCCCAAGGCTCGTATATATAATACTATCAGTACATGAAGCATGGATTAGTAATCTGCAGTGTTAAAAAAACCCCACAAATCAATATCAATATAATTAACAATAATACAAATAAACTAGTTGTTACCTCAGCGATGTATATTTAAGGATTTATCATTTTGTTATCTGCATTTGTACTAGTTAAAGAGAATTAACAGACAGACATTGCAATCACTTTGGGTTTTCTTTCTAAGACTACAAGTCAGAATTACCAAATGTTTGACATCCAATAGCCAATGATAATAAATTAATGTGCTTTAGTGGTGTTGTTAAACAAAACAAACTTTTGAGTGATTAAAAACGTCCCTAAGCAAGGTTTCTGCCAGAGGGTAAAATGGGTATGGTGTCATACCCAAATTTTATTTTTTGAATTAACTTTTTCACAAAATTGATTACTCTTATCATTATTGTATGATTTTCTTACCCTAAACTTAACCCATTTTCATTCTGGGCGATGCCCCCCATACCATCTGTGGTTGCATTGAATTCCATAGCACAATATCCAAAAATTTCTTTCTGGCATTTTGCACAAAATCAGTTAATTATGTTGTGTATTGATGGTAAAATTTCTATTTTGATACATGACTTACTTTTCAAAATGGCACACAATGCAATACATCAAAAAATGAGAACACAGTCAATATTTATCTATATATAACATGTATTAAGACGGATGGTCAATTGGATCACCATTTTCTTTCCCCACAGCCCATGAGTTTTTGTTTTTTCCAGTCTGAAATACACTTATTTCTTCAAGAGTTACTATTACCCACATCATTTTAATATATCCTTTTTGGACTCTTCTACTGGTGAACTTGTCCACAAGATCAAAGTGTTGGGAACTCGAAGAAGTAAGGAAGCAAATTAAATTTTTATACTATCTTAGCCAGGAATAATATATTAATAAAAGTCATATTAGTCAGGTAAAATGAATTTACAAAATCTTTTATTCATCAGAAATAATGTATTTATATAAATCATACTGGCCAGGAATAATATATATGTATTTATAAAATAACAATTTCCAGAAATAAGGTATTTATAAAATCATATTGGCCAGGCATAATGTATTTTATATAAATCATATTGGTCAGGAATAATGTATTTATAAAATCATATGAACCAGTAATAATGTTGAGAATAAAAATTGTATTATGCGAGCCTCTAGTGAGCATAATACACGTTTTTATTCCTAATATATGATATTGATGATACCGAAACACACAAGGGTAATGATCTCTTTATCATATAATCTCAAGCTTAATACAACATGTTTTTGTAAACTGTACACACAACTTGATGAAAACAAACTGGAGGAATAATTGTTATATATGTGTTTAAAGAGTGTTCCATGATGCATCGTTTGATGCAAAAATCATGGGAAACTGGGAGAAATTTTGACCAAGTGTAGTAGGGGTTAAAAAAAAAAAAAAAACCCACTTAATAACGGGTATGACCACCTCTTGAATTGACCACTGCAGTGCATCGCAGGTGCATAGAATTGACTAAAGTGTTGATTTCTGCCTGTGGAATATTGTTCCATTCCTGAATGAGCACTTGACGAAGTTCGTTGACGTTAGCGGGTGGGTTGGGACGACGCCTCAATCGTCTGTCCAGACTATCCCAGACATGCTCGATGGGGTTGAGATCAGGACTTTTAGCGGGCCAGTCATCAATGAAATCAATGTTATTTGTCCTAAGGAAATTTACAGTGTCTCTAGCTGTATGAGAGGTGGCATTATCATGCTGAAAAATCAAGATGTTGGCGTTGTTATGGAACAGAGAAATGACGTGATGAGCGAGAATGTCATCGCGGTAACGTTGAGCATTTAAATTGCCATCAATGACGACTAGTGTTGAACGATAACCATGGGCAATGGATGCCCAGACCATGACACAACCCCCACCCCAAAAACGATCTCGTTCAAGAACACAAAGTCAGCATAGCGTTAATTTCTCCTACGGTAGACGCGCACCCTGCCATCACCACGTTGTAAAGAAAATCTGAATTCATCCGAAAAAAGAATGGTATTCCAGCGTCGCCGTATCCAACGAGTGTGTACACGTGCCCAATTAAGACGATTTAGAGGATGACGTTGCGTTAAAATGCATCCGACGTAAGGACATCGTGCATGTAAACCGTTCTCCCGCAGACGATTACGAACAGTTTGCCCACTGATTCGGTTATTATGAAGCCCAGGTGTGTTAGCAGCAGTAGCAGTGGCAGTTTGGAATTGATTGTGCAAATGCGTGTTCATGATATAGTGGTCTTGACCACGCGTTGTAACACGCGGACGTCCACGACGTGGCAAGTCGTTGGTGCTTCCTGTCGTTCGAAATCTTACGCAAAGATTTCGTATCGCTCGACTAGAACTCCCAACATGCCTTGCAACATCTTCTGTCGACATGCCAGCATCAAGCATGCCAATTGCCCGTTCGCGTAAATTATTGGGTATTCTTGGCATACTAAAAATGCTACAATGTAAAAAACGTTAATTTTTTTTACAAATTTTGAAGCGTTTTCGTTCACTTGACAACAATGCCAGTAAGACAAGTAAAACAAATTGACCGAATACTACACGGGACATGTCGAACCATGCATGCACATGCAAATTGAATTTCACGTTGTCGACGATTAAAAGTGCAAAAATAATCAATAAAAGCAAAAATAATCAATAAAATTCATGAATCCTGATAATACAGCTCAAGGGTAATACTACCTATATAATTTCATTACACAATCCGCTATCTGAATGAGATTATCCGGCCGTTGGTTCTCCCAGGCTTTCAGCAGATTGGTGCCGGGGCAGTTCTGCAGGATGACAATGCCAGACCCCACCGCGCCAGGGTGGTAACGGACTTTCTCAGATAACAAGGTATCGCCAGGATGGATTGGCCAGCATATTCGCCTGACTTGGCCCCAATAGAGTCGCCTGGGACGAATTAGGCAGGAGAGTTCGGGATAACCATGCCCCTCCGGCCAACCTTCATGATCTGGGTCAACTTCTTATGGCAGAGTGGCAGGCCATTCCCCAAGAATTCTTCAGACGTCTGATCAACAGCATGAGACAACGATGTGTCGAGTGTATTCGCGCCAGGGGTGGATTCACACACTATTAAACGAGTGTTCTAATGTGTAAAATCCATGTTTGACAACCTTCAACTTTGACAGCATGTCATGTGACTTTCTTGTATACAGTGACGTTTATTTGTGGGTGTTTGTAAATATGGAACAATAAAAAAAAAAAATTGGTGTAGTTTACATCATCAATCTAATACACTCTGAAACTTATTTGGTTATTTGACCCTTAAATTCTTTTGAGTAGTATATATATATATATATATATATATATATATATATATATATATAATCATGTTGGCCAGGAATAACATATTTATAAAGGATATTATCGAGACATAATGTATTTGTGTAGTGCAGGTATGACGGAGTGTTAGTCATCTGCACTTGTGGCACTCGGCAGTGAAAGTTTCCTCAAGCCCATCAAGCGGTAACATCGGCTGCGGCACCGCGAAACACAGCACGCTCAGCTCACTTTGTGGGGAGTGCAAATGAAAATCACCTGTCGGGGAAATCGAAGCAGTTTGCTGGTCACACATGAAATCATCTCATTACCTACCTGTGTGCACTACAGTGGACCCAGTCCAAACTGAATCCAAGGGGTTGGGAATATAAATGTTCCCGTCTAAACCAGGTGTGTTGGTTTGCTTTGTGATACACCAAAAATTAGTAATTAAAAAGGTATCTAAGATAAGGTAATTGATAACCATGGTGTAAGTATTACAAGGTAGGAGAAACCTTCTGCCAGCACATAGGGTTTTCCCTGTTGATTAGAAGTAAGCTGAAAAACATCTATGAGAGGTGTTTAATTTTGCACTTCTCAGATTGAATTTAGAAGATCCTAAGACATGTCTCTGTAACACTAAGCACACTTCAGTGAGTGAGTGTGTGTGTGTGAGATAGAGAGAGAAAGAGAGAGAGACATAGAGAGACAAACAGAGAGAGAGAGAAAGACAGAGAGACAAACAGAGAGAGAGAAATTGAGACAGACAAGAGAGAGAGAACGAGAGGGAGAGACAGAGATAGACAGAGAGACAGATAGACAGAGAGAGAAACTGACAGACAAGAGAGAGAGAAAGAGAGAGGGCGAGAGAGAGACAGAGAGATAGACAGAGACAGAGACAGAGAGAGAGAAATTGACAGACAAGAGAGAGAGAGAGAGATAAAGAGACAGAGAGATAGACAAAGAGAGAGAAATTGAGACAGACAAGAGAGAAAGATAGAGGGAGAGAGAGACAGAGAGATAGACAGAGACAGAGAGAGAGAAATTGACAGACAAGAGAGAGAGAGACAGAGAGAGGGCAAGAGAGACAGAGATAGACATATATAGAGAGAAATTGAGACAGACAAGAGAGGAGGAGAGAGAGAGAGAGATAGACAGACAGAGACAGAGACAGAGAGATAGACAGAGACAGACAAGAGAGAAAGATAGACAGAGAGAGAGAAATTGAGACAGACAAGAGAGAAAGAGAGGGCGAGAGAGACAGAGAGAGAAATTGACACAGACAGGAGAGAAGGAGAGAGGGAGGGAGAGAGAGATAGACAGACAGAGACAGAGAGATAGAGACAGAGAGATAGAGACAGACAAGAGAGGGAGAGAGACAGAGAGATAGACAGAGAGAGAAATTGAGACAGACAAGAGAGAAAGAGAGAGACAGAGAGAGAAATTGACAGGAGAGAGAGAGAGAGAGAGAGAGAGAGAGAGAGAGAGAGAGAGAGAGAGAGAGAGAGAGAGAGAGAGAGAGAGAGAGAGAGCGAGAGCGAGAGAGAGAGAGAGAGAGAGAGAGAGAAAAGAGAGACAGACAGAGAGAGAGAGAAATTGACAGACAAGAGAGAAAGAGAGAGGGAGAGAGACAGACAGACAGACATAGAGAAGAGAGAGAGAGAGAGAGAGAGAGAGAGAGTACTACATGTACTAAATGGGTTTTTTATATTCAGAAAGTAGTATCTTATGTACAGTTAACACAATATATCATCAGCTTTCGTAAATGAAACATGTGAATACACAATACACGTACTGAGTCAAGTATATATAAAGACAGACCAATCTCACAACCATTTCTCCATTGGTTTCCATTATTATGCACACTATGTATGCATGTTAGTAATGTATATATCTATGTAATACCTGCCGTCAGTAGTAAAGTGTAGATCACAGCTTTAGTCGACTACATGTATGCACTAACTATGCACATATATATGTGAATATCTGCCGTCAGTAGCAAAGAGTAGATCACATCTCCAGTTATGCTAATGTTGGTTGTACGTAACATTTACGTAAGAGAAAGGCTATCTGTCATCATGGAACACAAGATAAGCAAGGAATGGGTCCAGATAACAACAGGGGGATGCCTTTGATCGATGGCTGCACCACTTCACCTTACGTAGTGCAAGAGTAGAATCAAAGACTTCTCAACCTCCAGGATGCACTAAGACCCAGCATCATGCACTTGCTGTGATTTTAACAACAAACCGATTCAAGACAACGTCAATATTTAGAATTGTCTGCCAATAATTGTTAATGTCTATTCTTAACTTTTGAGCCGCACTTTATCTCTACCTTAAAGCCTTTTTTTGGTTGGATTTAGTAGACAAAACAAAGAAAGGTGCATAGCAGGGATTAACAAAGTTACACTCAAAGATGAATCACAAAAACAACAATGACTGTGTTTTGGTGTTTCTGTGTCTGTCTCTATCATTACACACAAGACTGATAACCAAGTCTTTTAATAGTTTTATAACAAACAGATCATCAAAGATTATGCCATATGTTAGCTGGGCTGTGTGATGGCCTTGACCTTTACTATAGGCTACTAAAAACTATGCCCTTCCTTCACCTAAGCAGTAAAGCATGGAAGTCCAACTTTGATTCCACCAAGTTTAAAAAAAAAATACTTGTCTTAGTATTTTCAAAACAAAAAGGTAATGAAACAGGACCCAAAATCAAACACCGTACAAACAAGCATATAATATGTTCCATACCGAGACCAAATTATTTTTGTATCTCCAAATTTGAAGGGCCATAACTCTGTCAAAAATGGTCAAATCCACATAAAACTCATTTGATAAAGCTATACACAAAACATTTCAGCTCAATATATAAAGGCATTACAAAAAAAAAGAAGAAAAAAAAAGGTCAGGAAAACTATATCTGGGACAGATGGACAGACAGCATGATGGAAGGAAATGTTTTATATAACGACGCACTCAACACATTTTATTTACGGTTATATGGAGTCAGACATATGGTTAAGGACCACACAGATATTGAGAGATGAAACCCGCTGTCACCACTTCATGGGCTACTCTTTTCGATTAGCAAGGGATCTTTTATATGCACCGTCCCACAGACAGGATAGTACATACCACGGCTTTTGTTATACCAGTTGTGGAGCACTGGCTGGAGCGAGAAATAGCCCAATAGGTCCACCAACGGGGATCGATCCTAGACCGACAGTGCATCAAGCGAACGCTTTACCACTGGGCTATGTCCCGCCCGACAGCATGATGGAGACAAAACCTATGATCCACTCTTGACAGAAAAATTAGGGACTAATAAGGAATAACCAATTACAATCTTAATTCGAGATCTATGATCCGGCTCTTGAAACAAGAGCATCATCGTGCAATATGTCTTGTATATTACCACGTATCTAATTGAGTTGGAAACTGTCTATGTAAATTAGTTACTGCAATCTGTTTTCTGCCAGGATTTTATCGAAAGGAAAAACTGCCACAGTGAATAGTAGACATGATGATCACTTGGTCTAGCACTTCCTAAAGACAAGATAGTAGCTATGTAGTATGAAGAAAGAAATGGTAAAAAAAAAAAGAGTATATTCTCAGGTTATATGCAACAAGCGCCAGATATATACATGTACGCATCTTTGTTTATTTCCCAAAATAATTCTGTCATCTACAAATCTGCCATGATTGCATCTTCTCCCTGCCAACTGCTAAATAAACATGTTTTTTTAAATGTTAGATTCAAACCCTGATATGGATAATGGGGAAAATGACAAATATATACCTGAGGCGCAGCGAGAGATTAAATAAACTCAGTAGTCTCATTCAGAATGTTAAAGTTTGTTTTGTTTAACGACACTACTAGAGCACATTGATTTATTAATCATCAGCTATTGCAGTACTGGATATCAAACGTTTCTTAATTTTAACATATAGTTTTAGAGAGGAAACCTGCTACTCTTTTTGATTTACAGCAAGAGATCTTTTGCATGCACCATCCCATAGACAGGATAGCACATATCATGACCTTTGATATACCAGTTGTGGTGCAGTAGTGGAATGAGAAATAGCCCAGTGGGCCTCTTAAACTAAGCAACTAACATGCATTAAACCCAGAGCAATGAAAGAACTTTTCTATTTTTAATAGCAGCAACAGTTTCTTTTGATGTTAGTGTGCAAGTCCTCTTATGAAATATACTGGTTATTTTTCACAAGAGAGCTATGGTAAAGGCATTACAGTTTGGAATAAAATGCTTAGAATTGTTTACTGCTTTCACAGAAAGTAAGATAAAATATTTAAAAATTCCCATGGATACTCTCTTTTTCCCCTGGTGACTATACAATAGAAAACTGGGATCTCTGTCAGACAGGGTTATCATGGTAAATATTTCTACTAGAATACAAGAAAAGCAATATTCTAGCTGACCATGACCGTTGACAGGTTTATTCAAAACAATCCCTTTATTCAAAACAATCCCTTTATCCCCTTTTTATGGAATCTCTATACATGCAGCAAGAAACTAAGAGGTGAACACTACTATATGTACTACGAAAGTTTGCTTTGTTTAATGACACCACTAGAGCACATTGATTTATTAATCATTGGCTACTGCATGTTAAACATTTGGTAATTTCGACATATAGTCTTAGAGAGGAAACCCGCTATATTTTTCCATTAGTAGCAAGGCATCTTTTATATACACCATCTCACAAACAGAATAGCATATATTATGACCTTTTATATACCAGTCATGGTGCACTGGCTGGAATGAGAAATATCCCAATGAGCCCATCGATGGGGATCGATCCCAGACCGACTGCACATCAAGCAGGTGCTTTACCACTGGGCTACGTCCCACCCCATATGTACTACGAATTGTTGGAATTAAAAATTTCCAAAAACCAAACTGCAGAAAAAAAAGGACAGCAGGTTTTACACAGGATAGTTGGCAACACAGTATGGCCAAAAGGGTATAACTATGTATGACAAACAACATTTGGTGTTTTATGTCATTGGCACATCCGTCCATAATTTTCAACATTTTCACAAGCGTACAAACCGTACGCGGGGAGGGTATGGGTGTGTGTGTGTGTGTGTGTGTGTGTGTGAAAGGGGGTTAAGGGGCCAGTGTACACTTTTTTTTAAATGAAAAATGTCGATATTTTTCATTTGGGGATGTACACTTTTAGGGGTGGGGTGAGGGGGGTGGTCAAAAGTGTACAGTTTGTACGCTCATGAAAATGTTGAAAATTATGGATGGCCCAATCTTTATGCCATACGAGTACATGTATGGGATGGAGTTACAGTACATTATAAAAATCTAAAGTCACATTTTCCATGGTAATCGATGATGGATTTTTATAATCAATGATCATATTGTTAGATCCCAACTGATAATTTTTCGATTATAATCGATCACCGAAACATCATTACTGCTATCAGTCCTGAGTCAAAATATATATTCCACCAGCAATGTCTTTACTGTCATTTGACACTGTTTGTGAAAACAACCCAGGTGTAGTTTGCTAATAATTTACTCTTGAATTGGGTTACATAATGACATAATGGGTTACAATACACCGTACACCTGCTGCTCACACGAGCAGGCTGCATGGTGCTGCATTCTGTCCAGCTAAAAAGTCCATGTGTGCCCGGCTAGTATCCAGTGTGCAGCATGCAGGACCTGGTATTTCTTCCCAAAATAACCCACATACCAGTGATTATGGCAGTGCTTCTAATGGCAGATACTTGATATTGTTCACTTACCAATATGAACCATATGATGAAGACAAAGTTTGTCATGATACCATGAAAAGATATATTTCAGGTTTAATACAGAATTAGTGATGTAGGAGTGGGCAGGGGGCTTGTATGTCTCATGCACCATCGGAAAAATTGAAATTCAAAAGTGGTGTATTGACCTGTGGACCTGAAACTGTATATATTGTGAATGGTGATTAATCATTGTATCCTCTAACAATGATCTTTGAGATAACAGTTGTGGGATACTCAACACATTTTGATTATGGTTACATGGCATAGAACATATGGTTAAGGACACAGATAATATGAAAGAAGAAACCCACTACAACCACCCAATGTGCTAGTGTTTCTGAGTAGCAGCAAGGAAGCTTTTATATGCATACCACTTACGTACTGCTGACTGTGATCACCTAATGTCGTTAGTTACAAAACAGTAAAACAAGAGACTGCTTACTGCTCACTGCAATCACCTAACGCCATTAGTTATAAAACAGTCGTAAAACAAGACACTGCATACTGCTCACTGCGATCACCTAACATCGTTAGTTACAAAACAGTAAAACAAGATACTGTGTACTGGTCACTGCGATCACCTAACGCCGTTAGTTACAAAACAGTAAAACAAGACACTGCGTACCGCTCACTGCGATCACCTAACGTCGTTAGTTACAAAACAGTAAAACAAGACACTGCGTACCGCTCACTGTGATCACCTAACGCTGTTAGTTACAAAACAGTAAAACAAGACACTGCGTACTGCTCACTGCCATCACCTAACTTCGTTAGTTACAAAACAGTAAAACAACAGACTGCTTACTGTGATCACCTAACATCGTTAGTTACAAAACAGTAAAACAAGAGACCGCCTACTGCTCACTGCAATCACCTAACATCGTTAGTTACAAAACAGTAAAACAACAGACTGCGTACTGCTCACTGTGATCACCTAACATTGTTAGTTACAAAACAGTAAAAAAAGACACTGTGTACTGCTTACTGCGATCACCTAACGTCGTTAGTTACAAAACAGTAAAACAAGACACTGCGTACTGCTCACTGCGATCACCTAACGCTGTTAGTTACAAAACAGTAAAACAAGACACTGCGTAATGCTCACTGCCATCACCTAACTTCGTTAGTTACAAAACAGTAAAACAACAGACTGCTTACTGCGATCACCTAACATCATTAGTTACAACACAGTAAAACAAGAAACTGCCTACTGCTCACTGCGATCACCTAACATCGTTAGTTACTAAACAGTAAAACAACAGACTGCATACTGCTCACTGCAATCACCTAACATCGTTAGTTACAAAACAGTAAAACAAGAGACCGCCTACTGTTCACTGCGATCACCTAACATTGTTAGTGACAAAACAGTAAAACAAGAGACCACGTTACTGCTCACTGCGATCACCTAACGTCGTTAGTTACAAAACAGTAAAACAAGACACTGCGTACTGCTCACTGCCATCACCTAACTTCGTTAGTTACAAAACAGTAAAACAACAGACTGCTTACTGCGATCACCTAACATCGTTAGTTACAACACAGTAAAACAAGAAACCGCCTACTGCTCACTGCGATCACCTAACGTCGTTAGTTACAAAACAGTAAAACAAGACACTGCGTACTGCGCACTGTGATCACCTAACGCTGTTAGTTACAAAACAGTAAAACAAGACACTGCGTACTGCTCACTGCGATCACCTAACGTCGTTAGTTACAAAACAGTAACACAAGACACTGCGTACTGCAATCACCATAATGCCGTTAGTTACAAAACAGTAAAACAAGACACTGCGTACTGCTCACTGCGATCACCTAACTTCGTTAGTTACAAAACAGTAAAACAAGAGACTGCTTACTGCGATCACCTAACATCGTTAGTTACAAAACAGTAAAACAAGATACTGTGTACTGCTCACTGCGATCACCTAACGCTGTTAGTTACAAAACAGTAAAACAAGACACTGCGTAATGCTCACTGCCATCACCTAACTTCGTTAGTTACAAAACAGTAAAACAACAGACTGCTTACTGCGATCACCTAACATCGTTAGTTACAACACAGTAAAACAAGAAACTGCCTACTGCTCACTGCGATCACCTAACATCGTTAGTTACTAAACAGTAAAACAACAGACTGCATACTGCTCACTGCAATCACCTAACATCGTTAGTTACAAAACAGTAAAACAAGAGACCGCCTACTGTTCACTGCGATCACCTAACATTGTTAGTGACAAAACAGTAAAACAAGAGACCACGTTACTGCTCACTGCGATCACCTAACGTCGTTAGTTACAAAACAGTAAAACAAGACACTGCGTACTGCTCACTGCCATCACCTAACTTCGTTAGTTACAAAACAGTAAAACAACAGACTGCTTACTGCGATCACCTAACATCGTTAGTTACAACACAGTAAAACAAGAAACCGCCTACTGCTCACTGCGATCACCTAACGTCGTTAGTTACAAAACAGTAAAACAAGACACTGCGTACTGCGCACTGTGATCACCTAACGCTGTTAGTTACAAAACAGTAAAACAAGACACTGCGTACTGCTCACTGCGATCACCTAACGTCGTTAGTTACAAAACAGTAACACAAGACACTGCGTACTGCAATCACCATAATGCCGTTAGTTACAAAACAGTAAAACAAGACACTGCGTACTGCTCACTGCGATCACCTAACTTCGTTAGTTACAAAACAGTAAAACAAGAGACTGCTTACTGCGATCACCTAATATCGTTAGTTACAAAACAGTAAAACAAGAGACCCCCTACTGCTCACTGCGATCACCTAACATCGTTAGTTACAAAACAGTAAAACAAGACACTGCGTACTGCTCACTGCCATCACCTAACTTCGTTAGTTACAAAACAGTAAAACAACAGACTGCTTACTGCGATCACCTAACATCGTTAGTTACAACACAGTAAAACAAGAAACCGCCTACTGCTCACTGCGATCACCTAACGTCGTTAGTTACAAAACAGTAAAACAAGACACTGCGTACTGCGCACTGTGATCACCTAACGCTGTTAGTTACAAAACAGTAAAACAAGACACTGCGTACTGCTCACTGCGATCACCTAACGTCGTTAGTTACAAAACAGTAACACAAGACACTGCGTACTGCAATCACCATAATGCCGTTAGTTACAAAACAGTAAAACAAGACACTGCGTACTGCTCACTGCGATCACCTAACTTCGTTAGTTACAAAACAGTAAAACAAGAGACTGCTTACTGTGATCACCTAACATCGTTAGTTACAAAACAGTAAAACAACAGACCACTTACTGTTCACTGCGATCACCTAACATCGTTAGTTACAAAACAGTAAAACAAGAGACCGCCTACTGTTCACTGCGATCACCTAACATCGTTAGTGACAAAACAGTAAAACAAGAGACCGCCTACTGCTCACTGCGATCACCTAATATTGTTAGTTACAAAACAGTAAAACAAGAGACTGCGTACTGCTCACTGCGATCACCTAACATTGTTAGTTATAAAACAGTAAAACAACAGACCACTTACTGCTCACTGCGATCACCTAACATCGTTAGTTACAAAACAGTAAAACAAGAGACCGCCTACTGTTCACTGCGATCACCTAACATCGTTAGTGACAAAACAGTAAAAGAGACCGCGTTACTGCTCACTGCGATCACCTAACATCATTAGTTACAAAACAGTAAAACAAGAGACCGCCTACTGCTCACTGCGATCACCTAACGTTGTTAGTTACAAAACAGTAAAACAAGACAATGCTTACTGCTCACTGCGATCACCTAACGTTGTTAGTTACAAAACAGTAAAACAAGACACTGCTTACTGCTCACTGCGATCACCTAACATCATTAGTTACAAAACAGTAAAACAAGACACCACGTACTGCTCACTGCGATCACCTAAGATTGTTAGTTACAAAACAGTAAAACAACAGACCGCATATTGCTCACAGCGATCAGCTAACGTCGTTAGTTACAAAACAGTAAAATAGCAGATCGCTTACTGCTCACTGCAATCACCTAACGTTGTTAGTTACAAAACTGTAAAACAAGACACCATGTACTGCTCACAGCAATAACCTAACATTGTTAGTTACAAAACAGTAAAACAAGAGACCACGTTACTGCTCACTGCGATCACCTAACGTCGTTAGTTACAAAACAGTAAAACAAGACACCACGTACTGCTCACTGTGATCACCTAACATCATCAGTTACAAAACAGTAAAACAAGACACCACGTACTGCTCACTGTGATCACCTAACATCGTCAGTTACAAAACAGTAATACAAGACACCACGTACTGCTCACTGTGATCACCTAACATCGTCAGTTACAAAACAGTAAAACAAGACACCACATACTGCTCACTGTGATCACCTAACATCGTCAGTTATAAAACAGTAAAACAAGACACCACGTACTGCTCACTGTGATCACCTAACATCGTCAGTTACAAAACAGTAAAACAAGACAGTACGCACTGCTCACTGTGATCACCTAACATCGTCAGTTACAAAACAGTAAAACAAAACACCACGTACTGCTCACTGCGATCACCTAACATCGTCAGTTATAAAAACAGTAAAACAAAACACCACGTACTGCTCACTGTGATCACCTAACATTGTCAGTTACAAAACAGTAAAACGAGACAGTACGCACTGCTCACTGTGATCACCTAACATCGTCAGTTACAAAACAGTAAAACAAAACACTGCGTACTGCTCACTGTGATCACCTAACATTGTCAGTTATAAAACAGTAAAACAAGACACTGCGTACTGCTCACTGTGATCACCTAACATCGTTAGTTACAAAACAGCAGCCATGCTCAGGTTTCTTGGACTATTTCCCAATAATTACACACCATTGAATACTTGGGATTAGGCCATCTGTTCAATGAACAAAAGTGACAGTGCATAGTAATGTACAATCTTTACATCCCATTAACCAGAGTCCGAAATAAATGTCTGGAGGTACAAGGCTACCTGGATGAGACAAGTTCAGGGCAATTAGGTTTAGTGCGAGCCAACATATGTATTTAAATTATCAATAAAGTAAAATTGCACAAAACAAAGCTGTCATCTACATTGCTGCCCCGTTGTGTAACTATCCATGACGTCAATTGATCAAGGTGCCTCTCAGACGGTGGTTTTATCAGACAGCCACTTATACACACTGTTGTCTGGTAAGGCCATGATGGCACTGCATTCTCGAAGATATATATAGACACGCATGTTTTACAGAAATGAAACAGATTAATGTATATAATGATATTTATCTGTTTTCACAGAACACATGCAGTTCATGGTCCATAGAATTCAACACAATTTTTATTTTGTCACTGATTGCAACATAATTTCTTACATGTGCAAGCCTGCACTTGTAAAACTTTGGCCTAACCCATGTGCAGTTGTATGAATGAATATTAAAGTGAAAACTGACATTGTCTGTGTTTCCGGTCAAGCCAAGGGTGGGACGTAGCCCAGTAGTAAAGTGTTCGCTTGTTGTGTGGTCGGTTTGGGATCGATCCCTGTCGGTGGGCCCATTGGGCTATTTCTCATTCCAGCCAGTGCACCACGACTGGTATATCAAAGGTCATGGTATGAGCTATCATGTCTGTGTAATGGTGTATATAAATGATCCCTTACTACTAATGGAAACATGTAACAGGTTTCCACTAAGACTATGTGTCAAAATTACCAAATGTTTGACATCCAACAGCAGATGATTAATAAGTCAATGTGCTCTAGTAGTGTGGTTAAACAAAAAAAATCTAAAAAACTTTTAACTACTTTCTGAGATACTTTTCCTATTTTGCATAAAATTAATTTTGAGCTTCTACAAATATCAGAACAAACACACAGGTTTCATTTAGCAAATTTGATAATTTAAGCAAAAAGTTGTACTTTAAGTACTGTGTAATATGTAATATATATAGAATATTAAACGAGGTTGACTGTCATACCATTTTATTGAAACAAGTGAACAGTTTTGGTATCAACACTGATATCAACACTGTTCACGAGTTGATCGGACCAGCAAAGATTAAGCTGAGTGAATGGAATTGACTAAATCTGATGCTGATATTTTGTACATAGGCCATAAAAAAAAGAGTAGCAGGTCGATGAGACATTTACCACAACATCGTTTTGGCTTGTACACAATGGGCTCAAATATAACAGCCTATCTTATCGCAATTTCAATTCACGGCCATATTTCATAATGGTACACTTTCTTTTGAATTACACTATTTGGTACAAACACAGTTAGATACGTTAACAGCAATTTTGCCCGTAATATTTTCTAGCATTCCAAAAAAGGACGTGTCATGCACCCAGTTATTTTATTGCAGAAAGATGCAAAGTGACGTCATACGAATATCGACATCATTCTAATTAAAAACCCACATCAGTCTGTGTGTGCCAATATTATACTAGTATACTAGTTGGTTTTACTTTCTAGTGTCATTATTATTTATAAATATATTCAGTAGTAAGGTTGGTGCATTTTTAACCATGGCTTGTGAATTTTGAAAATCACTGATCCATGGCTTGTGGATTGAGAGAAAAAAAATTCTAGAAGGACTGCATAAGCATAAATAACACATTTTTATATTTTTGACTCTAGGTTTTTCCATTTTAAAAGCAACAGCATATACTGTCATTACACACACACACCACACACACACACCACACACACACACACACGCACAGACACACGCACGCATCACACACACTGACTCACATACACAACACACACACACAGACAGATACACGCACGCACACACACCACACACACACACACACACACACACACACACACACACACACACACACACACACACACACACACACACACACACACACCAACAGAGTAAAAAAAGAAAGAAAGAAAAGAGTTTGATAAAATTATGTTGCTAACTACCTGTATGAAGAACTATGTTAGTGTTTTCCTGTTTTTAAACCAACTGATCCTGTTCTTGTCTGTCATCGGTCATACGAAGGGCGGGGAACAGCCCGGTGCAAAAATGATTGCTTGATGCGCGGTCGTTCTAGGATCGATCCCCATTGGTGTGCCCATTGGGCTATTTCTCATTCTAGCCTGTGCACCATGACTTGTATATCAAAGGTTGTGGTATGTGCTATCCTGCCTGTGGGATGGTGCATATAAAACGATCTCTTGCTACTAATGGAAACATGTAGCGGGTTTCCTCTCTAAGACTACCTGCGAGAAAGACCAAATTCTTGACATCCAATAGCTAATGATTAATAAAGCAATGTGCTCTAGTGGTGTCGATAAACAAAACAAACTCTTTTTTTTAACTCATCTGTCAATTTTAACTTTATTATTTATTCAGGATTGAATCTAGCTCAGTGGGTAGAGTGCTCACTTAAAATGCTTGCATCACAGGATCGAACCAGCTCAGTTGACCCATTCTCTGATTGGTTTTTTTTCCCTCTTCCAATCAGAGCACCACAACTGGTATATCAAAAGGCTGTCATATGTGCTGTCATGGTTATGGGTAAGCACATATAAAAGACCTCTTGTTACTAATATAAAAAATGTAGCAGGTTTTCTCTAAGTAAAGACTGCGAGTTAAAAATTAAAAAATGTTTGACATCCAATAGCCTATAATTAACAAGAGGCCCATGGAGCTTGAATCACTCATGTGGTATTTAAACTAACTAAACCTCTAAAAAGTGAAAGATAATAATGTTATATCAGATGCCCATTCACCGCGCAATAACAATAATATTGTACTGAACATATACATGTGTGATACAAAATGTCACAGGTGTAGTACATTTGTAAGTGTTCACCTGAATGACATCATGTTCCCAGCCAAGAATTATGTCATGTTTCCAGCCAATGTTCAGTCAATTCCATAAAATTCAACCAACTTTCCAGACAAATTAAGTTGTTATTTGTTAATCATAATATAGAAAGGTTGTATTTAATAAATACAGAACCGCATACCACTTGTTTTGCCATGTTATTTATTGCACTCATTTCAGGGCTTCTAGAATTTTAATAAAATCCAATAGCCATGGGATCAGTGATTTTTAAAATTTACTAGCCACGATTAAAAATTCACTAGACCTACTTTACTTTAAGTTAATACAATGTTACTAAATAATAGTAAAAATTGCATGAATGTCACCTAAAGAGAGAGGTATAGCTTTAGAAACACTAACATTTGGGTGGGTGTGGAGGGCAGGATATTCATATTCACAAAATAAGACTTAACTGCAACATTTGACAAACAAATGCCACTAGCTGTCAGCCATGGCAATAGTAGTTATTTACTAGTCCAAAAATTGAATATCACTAGCCATGGGAGTGGGGCTACCATAATCTAGAAGCCCTGTCTGGCATGGCAATAGTAGTTATTTACTAGCCCAGCACTGAATATCACTAGCCATGGGAGTGGGGCTACCATAATCTAGAAGCCCTGTCTGGCATGGCAATAGTAGTTATTTACTAGCCCAACACTGAATATCACTAGCCATGGGAGTGGGGCTACCATAATCTAGAAGCACTGTCATGGCATGGCAATATTAGTTATTTACTAGCCCAACACTGAATATCACTAGCCATGGGAGTGGGGCTACCATAATCTAGAAGCACTGTCATGGCATGGCAATATTAGTTATTTACTAGCCCAACACTGAATATCACTAGCCATGGGAGTGGGGCTACCATAATCTAGAAGCCCTGTCTGGCATGGCAATAGTAGTTATTTACTAGCCCAACACTGAATATCACTAGCCATGGGAGTGGGGCTACCATAATCTAGAAGCACTGTCTGGCATGGCAATAGTAGTTATTTACTAGCCCAACACTGAATATCACTAGCCATGGGAGTGGGGCTACCATAATCTAGAAGCACTGTCTGGCATGGCAATAGTAGTTATTTACTAGCCCAACACTGAATATCACTAGCCATGGGAGTGGGGCTACCATAATCTAGAAGCCCTGTCTGGCATGGCAATAGTAGTTATTTACTAGCCCAACACTGAATATCACTAGCCATGGGAGTGGGGCTACCATAATCTAGAAGCCCTGTCATGGCATGGCAATATTAGTTATTTACTAGCCCAACACTGAATATCACTAGCCATGGGAGTGGGGCTACCATAATCTAGAAGCACTGTCATGGCATGGCAATATTAGTTATTTACTAGCCCAACACTGAATATCACTAGCCATGGGAGTGGGGCTACCATAATCTAGAAGCACTGTCATGGCATGGCAATATTAGTTATTTACTAGCCCAACACTGAATATCACTAGCCATGGGAGTGGGGCTACCATAATCTAGAAGCACTGTCATGGCATGGCAATATTAGTTATTTACTAGCCCAACACTGAATATCACTAGCCATGGGAGTGGGGCTACCATAATCTAGAAGCACTGTCATGGCATGGCAATATTAGTTATTTACTAGCCCAACACTGAATATCACTAGCTATGGGAGTGGGGCTACCATAATCTAGAAGCACTGTCATGGCATGGCAATATTAGTTATTTACTAGCCCAACACTGAATATCACTAGCCATGGGAGTGGGGCTACCATAATCTAGAAGCACTGTCATGGCATGGCAATATTAGTTATTTACTAGCCCAACACTGAATATCACTAGCCATGGGAGTGGGGCTACCATAATCTAGAAGCACTGTCATGGCATGGCAATATTAGTTATTTACTAGCCCAACACTGAATATCACTAGCCATGGGAGTGGGGCTACCATAATCTAGAAGCACTGTCATGGCATGGCAATATTAGTTATTTACTAGCCCAACACTGAATATCACTAGCCATGGGAGTGGGGCTACCATAATCTAGAAGCACTGTCATGGCATGGCAATATTAGTTATTTACTAGCCCAACACTGAATATCACTAGCCATGGGAGTGGGGCTACCATAATCTAGAAGCACTGTCATGGCATGGCAATATTAGTTATTTACTAGCCCAACACTGAATATCACTAGCCATGGGAGTGGGGCTACCATAATCTAGAAGCACTGTCATGGCATGGCAATATTAGTTATTTACTAGCCCAACACTGAATATCACTAGCCATGGGAGTGGGGCTACCATAATCTAGAAGCACTGTCTGGCATGGCAATAGTAGTTATTTACTAGCCCAACACTGAATATCACTAGCCATGGGAGTGGGGCTACCATAATCTAGAAGCACTGTCATGGCATGGCAATATTAGTTATTTACTAGCCCAACACTGAATATCACTAGCCATGGGAGTGGGGCTACCATAATCTAGAAGCACTGTCATGGCATGGCAATATTAGTTATTTACTAGCCCAACACTGAATATCACTAGCCATGGAAGTGGGGCTACCATAATCTAGAAGCACTGTCATGGCATGGCAATATTAGTTATTTACTAGCCCAACACTGAATATCACTAGCCATGGGAGTGGGGCTACCATAATCTAGAAGCACTGTCATGGCATGGCAATATTAGTTATTTACTAGCCCAACACTGAATATCACTAGCCATGGGAGTGGGGCTACCATAATCTAGAAGCACTGTCATGGCATGGCAATAGTAGTTATTTACTAGCCCAACACTGAATATCACTAGCCATGGGAGTGGGGCTACCATAATCTAGAAGCCCTGCCTGGCATGGCAATAGTAGTTATTTACTAGCCCAACACTGAATATCACTAGCCATGGGAGTGGGGCTACCATAATCTAGAAGCCCTGCCTGGCATGGCAATAGTAGTTATTTACTAGCCCAACACTGAATATCACTAGCCATGGGAGTGGGGCTACCATAATCTAGAAGCCCTGCCTGGCATGGCAATAGTAGTTATTTACTAGCCCAACACTGAATATCACTAGCCATGGGAGTGGGGCTACCATAATCTAGAAGCCCTGCCTGGCATGGCAATAGTAGTTATTTACTAGCCCAACACTGAATATCACTAGCCATGGGAGTGGGGCTACCATAATCTAGAAGCCCTGCCTGGCATGGCAATAGTAGTTATTTACTAGCCCAACACTGAATATCACTAGCCATGGGAGTGGGGCTACCATAATCTAGAAGCCCTGCCTGGCATGGCAATAGTAGTTATTTACTAGCCCAACACTGAATATCACTAGCCATGGGAGTGGGGCTACCATAATCTAGAAGCACTGTCATTTATAGTGCACAAGATTTATACCACTTGACCACGTAGGAATGGTATAATATTCTTGTGCATTATAAACTTGTGCAATAAATAACATTGCAAAAGAATGTGTCTCTGCCAGAAAGAAATTTTTGGGTATGGCACTATGGAATTATGGGGGAGTCTCCTTCATAAAGAAAATGGGTTACGTTTAGGGTTAGGGTTAAGAAAATCATACGGTAATGATAAAGAGTAATTAATTTTGTCAAAAGATTAACTTAAAAAAAAAAAAAATCTGCCAAAATATTGGATATGGTGCCATACCCATTTTACCCTCTGGCAGAAACCCTGATAAGTATGTATTGTAACCTGAACCAATAAATGATCCACTTTTATCACAGTATAGACCTTGATATTTTGTGAATTCTAATTTCACCTGTCACATAATTAGTGAATAAATGAAGACATGAACTGGTGATAGTCAAGAGTCATCAGAGGACCATCTGTGGTTGAAATCTTCAAGGTGGAACTTGAGAACAAGTCAACAATCTCTCGGCCAATCAGAGGCTAGGGCAGGCATATTAGATTTGGAAAAATAACACCAATTGGTTAGGGCCATGAGTTAATTGTTTGGTTGAAATCTGCATGGTAAAACACGACAGCCATATTAGATTTTGAATTGGCCCCAAAAATAACAATATTTGCAGGGCCAATTCAAAATCATTTGGACCATTCATAGTTGAAAAGAGAAGAAAAACAGAAGGCACATCAGAGGCCAGGGTTTGCCATATTGGGTTTAGAACTGGCCTGAAAAATAAAAACACTTAGTTAGGGCCATGACAGGAAACCTATATTGTAGAATGTGAGAAGTTAAAAATGTGAAAAGTTGATGATTAATCAATCAATCAATCAATCAATCAATCAATCAATGTGCTGTAGTGTTGTCGTTAAATAAACTAAACTAACTTTTTTAACCCAATCTTTTAAAACAATATACATGTGTTATTTTCTGTGTAAAACTAGATTACATGTGAAACAGATTTTCAGTTAACCATTTCCGACTTAGTTTAGTCAGTTGACTGTTGTATCTAGTACTTAGTCCTACTTTCAGACCAATTACGTATTAGCAGGAAGTCTTATTTCCAGGGCAGACAAAATATCCCTGTCAGCCACAGCTGCTGACTAAACCTCAGGCATATTAATCAAGATACCTATCACCATGGCAACTACATACTGAACTTTCAGAAACAGACTGATGAATATATATTTTAATGTTAAAACGTTATGCAATGAAAAACATTTTAATTAAGAACTGAAAGTGATAATTTCTGACGATCAGGAAAGTATGCATATATATGCACTTTCCCACATACAGGACAGTACATACCATGGAGATAATAAGAAAAATGCTGCTGACACCACATAAGCAACTCCTACCAAATAGAAGTAACAGATCTTTTATATGCAGTCTCCAAGGGCAGTCTCCAAGGACAGAGCAGAACTTACCACAGCCTTTGTTATAAACACCAGTCATAGGGATTTGGTTGAGAAAAAACACACCAGGGCTCACACTGTCAGTAGCCAAATTAGCCATTGGCTATATTAAAAAAAAAAAAAGGTTAATAAAATGTGTAAGTGGCTAAAGTTTTGGCTAAGCCATTTTCTATTTTCTGATGTGAACAAACGGTTACCTAATCTATCCGACACCTTAAATGTAATAATAATACCAAATATTCCATTAGCGTAATTAACAGCGATCGTGTGACCAGTAACGAGGATTTTAAGCGGTGTCATCACGGTTATTAATTTTAATGGCAACATGTATGAAAGCAAAGTCTGAATGATATGTAGCTTGTTATTTTAACTTTGTAAAGTTAATGAACAAAAGTAATAAAAATGGACCAACAATGTGTGTCAGTTTCAATACACATGCTAGTTCAGGACCAAAAGTAATAAAAATGGACCAACAATGTGTGTTCAATACACATGCTAGTTCAGGGCCAAAAGTAATAAAAATGGACCAACAATGTGTGTCAGTTTCAATACACATGCTAGTTCAGGGCCATCAGTAATAAAAATGGACCAACAATGTGTGTCAGTTTCAATAAACATGCTAGTTCAGGGCCAAAAGTAATAAAAATGGACCAACAATGTGTGTCAGTTTCAATACACATGCTAGTTCAGGGCCAAAAGACAAGTAGGCTAGGGCCAAGTTAGCCACACCGAGCAAAACAAAAATGGCTGCTAGACTGATTTATGTGCTTGATGTTAAACCCAATGTCCACGTCGGGAACCAATCACATAGTTCGCGAATGTTAGGAAAACATTCATTAGCTGCTCTCAGTGTCCATATAGGTCACGCTTGACAGCCGAGACTGCAGCATGTGTCAAGAGACACCGTTGAGGACATTAAACAATACGATTACACGCAAGTAAATCTTGATGTAAATTGGTAAAAAAAAAAACCCACTAAATAGTTGTCCGCATCAATGAATACTTAATTGCTGTTTCGTTTGCTTATTTCCGTTGTCTTTGTTAATTTCACACTCATGCATATCACAATCGTGGGAAATGAACATGCAGTATTTATACAAATTGCGGTTAAACATACACCGAGTACAATTAGTTTATAATAATCATGACATTTGTAAGATAAAATATTATATAAATTTGTAGACTGTGAGGTGATATATCAAAAGTTTGCTGGATTTTTAAAATACTGTAAATTTCAATTCATTATCTTTTTAATCACAAACATTTGACGTAAATGGAATAGTTGTAATAACATTAAGTCGGCATTCTTAGGCTACATATTTTACAAGGTGAAATCAATGACAAGCAGTTCAAAGCAACATAAAGATTGCAATTTTAAAGAAATAATGAGCTCTATTTAAAAAAACTGAAAAAAGAAGAGATCTCAAAATTTTATTAATGTTATAGGCCTGAGAAGTTGGGGTGGGTGTTTGCAGCAGACACTGGCTTCCAACTCTGCATATCTCTCCCCCACCCCACCCCCTGAAAAATCAAAGTAATATATTAACTGCCCCTACCCCCTGTCTTTGATTTTGATCAGGGAATACAGTTTTGTTATTCAGATTTATTCCAGTTTGTATACAATTAGCTGAAAAAGATGTATTTTCATATTCATATACAAATACACCATACAACACTGCACAAAACAATTTTGGCTAGAACATTTTCAATATGGCTAATAAAAATCCCATTTGGCTAATTTTTTGACTACAGGTATTTTTGATCCAGGGTGAGTCCTGAAACCCCCATTTTTTTGCTAACCAATAGAGATGATTCTACTATCAAACAAATGAAGTAGAAAAGGAGAAAATCAGTACAAATACACATGTAGCAGGTATTTATAAAAGACCATTTCAACCTCCAAATATTAATGTGCACATTATATCTTAAAACTTAAAAAATAATATATAAACTCCATTAAAATGTTATGACAGGATTGCCATAACGGTTACTCCTACCAAACAGTAGCAACACATCTTTTATATCCTACAGACAGGACAGCACATACCAGTCTTTGACATACCAGCCGGATGGGTCAGAACAAAATAATGGATTCATCAAAGGCAATTGGTCCATAATAACTGTTCAGTGACATACATGCGCTCTTTGATAACAATGAATCAATCACTCGCTTACAATGTGAACCAGTGCCCCATACCTGGTATATCAAAGGCCTTGGTATGTGTTGTCCTGTCTATAAGATTGTACTTTATAAAAGAACCCTTGCAGCTAATGGGAAAATGTAGTGGGTTTCCTTTGAAGACTATGTGAGAGAATCATCAAATGTATCAAATAGTTGTCGATTTAGGATATAACTGATTCCAGTTTTGCTGTTGTTATTGTTGTTATTTGATGCACACAAATGTCATTTTTGACCAAAGGCATTAGTTTCAAATCATCAAAATGGACACCACGTTTGGTTATTCTACAAACCTGTAATACATTGAGATAAGTTACAATAATTAAACATAAGTCTATGATAATGAAACGTGGAAATACCCTTTGGCTTAAAAAACAGTCTTGAGCTTGTCCCCATAACCATTACTTCTCAGAGGTATAAAGTTAAAAGTTTGTTTTGTTTAACGACAACATTAGGGCACATAAATATATCAATCATCGGCTGTTAGATATCAAACATTTAGTCATTTTCACTCATTGGCTGTCAGATGTCAAACATTTAGTCATTTTCACTCATCGGCTGTCAGATGTCAAACATTTAGTCATTTTCACTCATCGGCTGTCAGATATCAAACATTTAGTCATTTTCACTCATCGGCTGTTAAGATATCAAACATTTAGTCATTTTCATTCATCTTCAGAGGAAACTCGTTACATTTTTCCATTAACAGAATTACGGGATCTTTCACATGATTTTTCCATAGACAGGATAGTACATACCATGGCCACTGATATACCAGTCATGGTACACTGGTTGGAACAAGGAAAAAAGCCAAACCAAGGAAGTTTGATCTATCAATCAAAGCACTTCAGGTGATTGAGCTGGACCCCCACCCCTCTCACTGGTATGTGTTTTTAAAAACAATGGTAAAGCACTCGTCTGATGCGCGGTCAAGTTTGGGATTGATCCTTGTCGGTGGGCCCATTGGGCTATTTCTTGTTCCAGCCACTGCACCACAAATGGTATATCAAAGGCCATGGTATGTGGTATCCTACCTATGCATATGGTGCATATAAAACATCCCTTGCTACTAATGAAAACATTTAACAGGTTTCCTCTCTAAAACTATGTCAAAATAGCAATGTTTGACATCCAATAGCTGATGATTAATAAATCAATGTGCTTTAGTGGCATTGTTAAACAAAACAAACTTAATAAATTTTAAAAATATGAAAAATGCGTTTTGTGGTATTAGAAACACTAGGACAACCAGAAACACTTCTGATGTATGGAAATAGATAGTCTAAACAATAAAATCTAAGTAATGTCTTGAAAATGCTAATGCTGTAGTGTTTAAAAATTAGGGTCTGTTACTTTAATAAATAAATCTTGTCTTATACACTCACCTGTGTAATCATCATCACACACCTCATGATACTGACACCTGCCGACCGTGGAACCTCCCATTACAATAACCCTCTCCACAGTCTGTGTTGGGTACGCATCCTATTGTTTATTACATTGCCCTCGAGACAATGAAACATAGCACTTGCAGTGCAGTACCTGAGAGTGTTACCATGCCGCCGAGACAATGAAATGCACCACTTGCAATGCGGTACCTGACAGTGTTACCATGGAAAGAGGCGCACACGCACCAGTCTATGAAAATGATCACAGGTAGACCCAAGTCTTGGGCACATGCCTAATTGAAGGATGAGAATAGGAATTCTTTATAGGTACAGGCAGAGCCAGCCCGCTAGGACTGGCATCATCGGAGTAGAGAGGATTTGGTCCGTCAACGGTCTACGCTCAGCTGCTATGGGGCACCTATAGAAGCATGTGCTTGGTCCAACACACATCGGTTTTCACCTTTACGAACTAAACTGTGTTGCAGTGAGCCTATAGTGAAGCGGCCAACTGCAAGACAACTGCAAGCCAGCTGGCACCCTCTCTCTCTCCGCTCTCTCTCTCTGTCTATCTATCTGTGGTGGTGCACATGAACAGAAGTGTAATCGCTGTGTCTGCCACTTTCTCTGTGACGGTACAGACGTGAACAGCAGGCAATGTGGCCACTGACGGTCCTGCTGTGTGCTGCTTGGCAAACTTTCTCCATGGGTCACTCTACAGAGAATTAATCACCACCACCAGTGTTGCGGTTATCTCTAGGATATTACAATGCCGGTGTAGTGATTTTTCATACTCTAATTCATTCACCTATCTCTGGATACAGTGTAAGACCACAGCAGGATGGAATAAATATTCTAATGTTGGTTGATCAATTGGAAAATTAAGTGCAAACAGTTTTAGAAGTGTTGTGTGTTTTGTATTAAAAAAAAATAATTGTTTCTCTTCTGTTGGGACTGTTGATTAAGGAATACGCTGGCTATACAACTCCCATGAGCAAGGCAAACTAATTTTAAGCAGGTAAGTGTTTGTATACATCTTGAATGACAAAAATAACAACAGCTGCACAATGTTGTAACATACATACATGTACATGTATATATCGGTTTGTGTTCAGAGTCTACACATTTCTAGTCAAACAAAAATAACTACTGCATTGAGGAAATTATTTTACATTATTGCACAAGTGATACATACAGACCTGTCAACCTTTAGTTAAGAGAAAGCAGGAGGTGTGTGTTGATAAGCAGGAGATTTTTTAAATTCACACAATTTAACCCAAAATTGCAAGATTTAAAAAAAAACATTATTACAATAAGTTATATGAATACTATATAATGTCATATATACTTCTTAACCTTAGATCTTGGCATTAATAAAAATTTTTTTACTGCACAAACATACAAAATTAACTGACACAAGTATATTTATACATCTAATTGGTCTTTTCGTTGTCTTGCTGTGACATGTGATTTTAACATGCATCGTGTGTATCGCTGTCAACTCGGAGTCTGGCAGTTCAGATTCATCATAGTTGCATTATGTAATCCAGTGGGAAGACATTTTACAATTCAGAGGTGTTATTAGAACTAAATTGGATAGTTTTTTTTATTTTTTATATGGCAACACTGAATGTCAATACACAGCCTGTTGAATTAGCGGCAACACGCTTCGTAGCCATTACAATGACAACAAACATTATAATAATACATCATTTTATAAACTCCATGTGCTTTTTTAACAATATAAATAGGCTATCCCACAATTCTCACTTCGGCAAAGGTTAAACAGTCGGGACAATTCGGCCTGTTACATTCTCAGAAACCAAAAGTAGTTGACATTTTCCGAATGAAAAAAAAAGGTAGAGTTACTTCCCTTATGTTATTTTGCTTACAAAAATGTCATTTAACAGGAGAAATTGTCTCCCGCACAGGCGATAGGAGATTTGATCAAATACCGGGAGACTCCCGCGGAATCCGGGAGACTCCCGCGGAATCCGGGAGGGTTGACAGGTCTGGATACATACATATTTTACATTATACCACAATACAATTACAATAACATCAAATACATTTGACACGATCGTCCTAATAATATAGTAAACCGAGTATTCAATACTTCCATTACACACTTTGTATTTAATAATTTATTAAATGTTATCATAATTATTTAACATTTAATGATTAAATTTCAACTAAAAAACAACACTTTTTTTCCCACTGTATTATCTAAGGTTGAAAAAAAACCCAGTTTTCATTCATGTACATGGATTATAGTACTGCAACATTTTGTACCACGTGAATCAACTGTAACATTCATTTTCCAGTTTCTAATTCAGTAACTATTATCTCCAGAGGTTAATCATTTTGTCCAAACATACACTGTTCTGTTCTGTTCGTTTTTAATCTTCAGATTAGTATAACAGAGTATAGTATCATTTAACATAGAACAGTAATAGGCTGACAGATGTAGATAACAATATCTGATACATTCTGGCTATGGATGGCAATGTTCTACGAGAATATCATGATGATTTACTAGGAAAATAACTACAATGATTCAGTAGTTGTTCACTATACCAAGCAGACTACAATTGATGAGAGTTACATGTACTGGTAGGTGGAGCTTTCAAAAATGAATTAACTAATTTTGGGGAGTTATTACGGGGAAAAATAAAAAAAAAAATTTCTCAATGAAAAATTATCATGCATTTGTTTAATGTACACTACTATTGGACGATCTGACCCGAACAAACACATCACCTTGTTGGAACTAAATATGATGTCATCACGATTTGGCAAAGCACACACAATGATGTCACGTAGTTTAAAGCGTTTGCGTTTACGTCTTTCTGGTTTCAGAATAAAATGGTAGTTTAATACCATTCATTATAGATTTTTTTTTTTTACAGAATATATATAACTTTGGGTTTTGAAAATTATGTGAACTGTGAATAAAATACAAAGTTAAAGCAATACCCAGAACAGTAAAGTAGTTTATGTCATTTCCATATACATGGACGTGTAGCTGATGTAGGCTATATCGAAAATAAATACTTTAAAAAACCCCAAATAGCTCGGTACTAGTTATTATCAAATTTATGTCCTTCATGAAATAATTTGATAATAATTGGTAACTCGTGTATTGTTCTCTATATATACAACGTGGTCTCTATGCCTCACATGTATCAATAAATGACATAAATTCCACGTATGTGTAACAATTATTAATGTGCAGGCAGGATCTGGTTTCCAATTCAAATATTAGGATTGCCAACTGAAATCATCTGTAAGGTAATAAATTATGAAACAAATAAGATGCACAGATGGTTCGCCAACACTGAGCAAGAACAAACTGTCTAGTAACCCAGTTGTGTGGAATGCTGATCACTGAAATGGGACATCAGGGTTCGAAACAGGAAGTAAAATATGATCTGCTGTTATGTTTTCAAAGAAAAAATATGGCCTGATGGAAATAAAGTTTGTTTTGTTTTGTTTTCAATTCCTCTTAATGCAGGGATCAAATTTTAATTGGGGGATGGACAGCAACCAAAGTGTTGCCTTGGGTTTAATAACAAATATTAGGGCACCAAGGTATAGTAAGTTGGAGTGGCACCAAGGCAAATGTTTCCTTCAAAAGAGGAAGAAGGCAACTTACTTTCTATCAAGTTTTTGCATGTAAAAATAATTTCACCCTGATGCCTTGGGCTCTAGCCTATACAATGTGTTGAATATGGATGCCTTTTATCACATTACCAATGATTATTTTACTATCTTACATATATATACAAGATGGAATGTATCGGAAGGGCATCACAGCATTTTCCTTACCATTGACAATGCCTGGTTTTCGGGGCACCACATCAAGTAAGAAAGGGAACTACAGCATCTGGCGCCATTGCCGTGGTAAACTTCAAGCCTGTTAATGGATCTGTTGGGTTATTTACCTCGCAAACAAAGTGATTCCGGACTTTGTTGCCATTATGGGGTCGGATGTAGCCTAGTGATAAAGCATTCACTTGATGCACGGTCGGTTTGGGATTGATCCCCATATATGAGTTCCTTGAGCTGTTTCTTGTTCCAGTCAGTGCACCATAACTGGTATATCAAAGACCGTGGTATGTGCTATCCTGTCTGTGGAATGATGCACATAAAAGATCCCTTGCTGCTAACGGAAAAAATGTAGTGGGTTTCCTCTCTAAGACTATAAGTCAAAATTACCAATAGCTGATCAATGTGGTGTGGTTAAACAAACAACACTTTTTTGATGCCATCTAACAGACTTTTAATGACTAGTATTACATGTTACATGTATTTTCCTGTTTAAAATAACAGACTTTTAATGACTAATATTACATGTTACATGTATTTTCCTGTTTAGAATAACAGACTTTTAATGACTAGTATTACATGTTACATGTATTTTCCTGTTTAGAATAACAGACTTTTAATGACTAGTATTACATGTTACATGTATTTTCCTGTTTAGAATAACAGACTTTTAATGACTAGTATTACATGTTACATGTATTTTCCTGTTTAGAATAACAGACTTTTAATGACTAGTATTACATGTTACATGTATTTTCCTGTTTAGAATAACAGACTTTTAATGACTAGTATTACGTTACATGTATTTTCCTGTTTAGAATAACAGACTTTTAATGACTAGTATTACATGTTACATGTATTTTCCTGTTTAGAATAACAGACTTTTAATGACTAGTATTACATGTTACATGTATTTTCCTGTTTAGAATAACAGACTTTTAATGACTAGTATTACGTTACATGTATTTTCCTGTTTAGAATAACAGACTTTTAATGACTAGTATTACGTTACATGTATTTTCCTGTTTAGAATAACAGACTTTTAATGACTAGTATTACGTTACATGTATTTTCCTGTTTAGAATAACAGACTTTTAATGACTAGTATTACATGTTACATGTATTTTCCTGTTTAGAATAACAGACTTTTAATGACTAGTATTACATGTTACATGTATTTTCCTGTTTAGAATAACAGACTTTTAATGACTGTTACATGTATTTTCCTGTTTAGAATAACAGACTTTTAATGACTAGTATTACATGTTACATGTATTTTCCTGTTTAGAATAACAGACTTTTAATGACTAGTATTACGTTACATGTATTTTCCTGTTTAGAATAACAGACTTTTAATGACTAGTATTACATGTTACATGTATTTTCCTGTTTAGAATAACAGACTTTTAATGACTAGTATTACATGTTACATGTATTTTCCTGTTTAGAATAACAGACTTTTAATGACTAGTATTACATGTTACATGTATTTTCCTGTTTAGAATAACAGACTTTTAATGACTAGTATTACATGTTACATGTATTTTCCTGTTTAGAATAACAGACTTTTAATGACTAGTATTACGTTACATGTAATTTCCTGTTTAGAATAACAGACTTTTAATGACTAGTATTACACGTTACATGTATTTTCCTGTTTAGAATAACAGACTTTTAATGACTAGTATTACATGTTACATGTATTTTCCTGTTTAGAATAACAGACTTTTAATGACCAATATTACATATTACATGTATTTTCCTGTTTAGAATAACAGCGTCAGTATGTTCAACATGTTTCTGGCCATCCTACTGTTTGTAGCAGCCCAAACTTCATTATACTTCCCAGTAATTCCGTACAGTGTATTTACATAGAACATCATAGCAATGGCTGACAGGCCTCAATGGTGTGGTAATTAAGCCATCAGGCTAAATGATTTGTTTAACGAAACCACTAGAGCTCATTGATTAATTTATTATCAGTTACTGAATGTCAAACATGATATTTCTGATATCTAGTCTTTCAGAGGAAACCTACTACATTTTTTCCCATTAACAGCAAAGTATCTTTTATATGCATTTTTCTATAAAAAGGATAGCATATTACCATAGCCTTTGGTATACTAGTTGTGGGGCACCCATTGAGATGGTGGGGGGGGGGGGGGAGAGGGAACCCAATTAGAGAATGGGTCTACAGAGGGTGTGTGATCCGTTGACCAAGCACTTCAGGTTACATCTCATCCTGCCCCCATCAGCTTAAAGTCTAGGTAATAAATGCTGTGCTAGGACAGCCTTTCTGAACCTAAAGAGGATATAACACAAAAATAAATGTCCTTAAAAATGAACACCATCATCCTCAGTGATAAGTAATAACAGCTGTGTAGTATCAGAACCACAGGCATCAGTGACACAGGGTTTAAGCCACTGGATTTGAGGCTGGTAGATACTGGGTTTACATTCTGGCATTGGTTCCCACCAAGAGTGGATTTTAAGGCTGGTAGATACTGGGTTTACATTCTGGCATTGGTTCCCACCAAGAGTGGATTTTAAGGCTGGTAGATACTGGGTTTACATTCTGGCATTGGTTCCCACCAAGAGTGGATTTTAAGGCTGGTAGATACTGGGTTTACATTCTGGCATTGGTTCCCACCAAGAGTGGATTTTAAGGCTGGTAGATACTGGGTTTACATTCTGGCATTGGTTCCCACCAAGAGTAGATTTTAAGGCTGGTAGATACTGGGTTTACATTCTGGCATTGGTTCCCACCAAGAGTGGATTTTAAGGCTGGTAGATACTGGGTTTAAATTCTGGCATTGGTTCCCACCAAGAGTGGATTTTAAGGCTTGGTGTACAAGATCGGACTACCACAGACTTTCTCTCACTAACCACTAATCCACTGTTCTGGGCAAACAGCTCAGATTAGCCAGGAACAGCGTACTTGAACCTTCATTTACGACATGAAAATGAACTACAAATATATATATATATAGCTCATATAATTTATTTCTGGATTTATGCAATTACATCATCCAAAGATCATCATCCATTGATATTTTCAACAGCTGCTTTTCACATATTATTGTATAATGTCAATATAAATAGTGCCTTGCAATATCATAACAGTTAAAATCTTGGCTAGGCTGTATGTGTACCATATTAGCAGACCACCGCTAGTTATTAATGAACATGATCGCAGTATACTTATTTATTTATTTAGGATTTTATGATAATTGCTAACACATATGCTGTATACAGCATCCCTTGAATATGTCTGACAGGCAAGCCATAACGGCTAACAGTCCACCGAAAATAACGATGAACGATGAACAGAGCGTACAGTGTTACAGTATACCCACTCGGCACGTACAGTGTTACAGTATACCCACTCGGCACGTTATGTAGGTGTTCTCGGCAAAATACAACCTGCTAATGTAACACATTCCTTTATTATGAACTCGAAATGACAGCATCTTGCTAGGGGAAAGAGAAAGTGAGTGAGAGAGAAAGAGAGAAAAAAAATGCCTTTCAGCAAAAAACCTGTGGGCTATTGGCACCACTGTGAAACAGATCCAGGTGTGAATGGCTGAGAATCGAGAAGAGAGAAATTTTCCATTGACACCTCGGTTTCTGTTTTTTCTCTTCCAGGGTGGGAGGGTAAGGTTAGAAAGAGAGAGGCCACAACACAAGGTGTACTGGCAGGCAGGCTGCATTCTCATGTCTCATGACTAGAACTTTATTTTGCCTGAATTAGTTATGGAGTATGAAAAATGTAAAGAAAAAGTTTTTTAATAATATAAGAATGAATGCTTTATTACAAAATTCACCTTTCCCATTTTCATCCCCACCCCACCCCTAAAAAGGATATGTGTAATGGGTTTTTTTCCACAGACACTCAAGTGGCTTAATTATTATTATTATTTTTTTTTTTTTTTTTTTTTTTTTTTATAGTATTTTTTCCTCTCATTTCCTGGGTCTTGGTAACCACCTGCTCCTCGGTTCCAGCCGTGACTGAGAATATGTCTTCATAACAGAGAATGGTGAATTAAAAAACAAAAAAACCCAAAAACCCCAAAAAAACCCAAATTTAAATATACAAGTTAAAAAAAATTCATTTTGGGTAATATATTACCAATTGAATGTGTGAACGAAAAACATGATATGCAAAACTAGACTTACATGAAATCTGGGTGAAGAAAACTATAGTTCTCACAATTTTTAATTCTCTGGCTTATTTTCTACTACATAGCCGTTTAGAATAGAACATCAGCATTAACAGTCTTACTGTCAACCATCGTTCTGTGATATTTTCCAGATATACTTATTCATTTCGGCAACTTAAAAATGTATTAGTCTTCATTTTTAAACCTAAAAGCAGGGCGTTATTTTGCTGTTCTGTTACCAAAAATATATATGGTGACTTGTATGTTGTATGATGGCATGTGACAACAGCAAAAACACATAGGGTTTGTTAAAGTTAAGATTTGTGTTATTTAATGACACTACTAAAGCACACTCATTAATTAAGCATCGGTTATTGAAAGTCAAACATTTGGTAATTTTTACTAATATACTAGTACTTTTCAGACTAAACATTTTCCCATTAGTAGCAAAGGATCTTTAAAATGCACTTTTCCACAGGCAGGATACAACACATGACGGCCTTTGATATATCAGTCTTTGGACACTGGTTGGAATCGGAAAAAAAATTCTTATCGGAGAATGGATCCACCAAAGCACTTAAACCAAGCGCTCTACTGACTGATCTAGATCCTGCCCCCCCCCCCCCCCCCCCCCCCCAGATCTATTAAAGCTAAAGTTGTGTTTGTATTTGTTATTAGTAAGCAATGTTACGCTACAGAGAACCAAGACTGCTGCAAATAATACGAGCCAGTTTGTTGCTGGATACGTTGCCAACTGTTGTGAGGCGACACACAGTCACAACTGTGCTAATGTATTCTTTGGATGTCTTTCAGCTAGGTCGGACACAGTGGTAGAAGAAGTTTGTTTTTATAATGACAACACTGGAGCACATTAATTAAATAATCATCGTCTATTGGAAGGAAATGTTTTATTTAACAATGCACTCAACACACTTAAGTTACGGATACATGGCATCAGCTATTGGATGTCAAACATTTAGTAATTCTGACTCGTAGTCATCAGAGGAAACCCACTACATTTTTTAATCCACTGAGGTGGTTCGATCCTGCGATGCAAGCACCTCAAGCAAGCACTCAACCAACTGAGCTAAATCCCGCCCCGGACACAGTGGAAGACAAAGAAAAAGTTTGTTTTGTTTAATGACACTACTAGAGCACAATGCTTTATTAATAATTGACTATTGGATGTCAAACATATGGTAATTTTGACATAGTCGTATAGAAGAAACCCGTTAGTTTTTCATTAGTAGCAAGGGATCTTTTATATGCAGCATCCCACAGACAGAATAGCACATACCACAACCTTTGATATAATAGTCATGGTGTGGAAGACAAGGAATGCTTGCATCTAGCCACACCCCAGCACACTGTTTAACCCGCTAGGTATCTTGTGAGGAGTCATGAGGCTGGGCACTCACAAACAGTTTGACTGGCACCATAGTCTTCTAGCACATCACGTTTGTTTAATGCTCTACAAAACAAAGAAACCAGTCTAGCAAGCAACTGCGATCACTCACCTTCCTGAACATGCCTTGCAGCTTATGTATTTATGACATTTGGGCTAGACAATGATAGACAAAGTCTGGCTTCTCTTATCAAGTTGTAGGAAGAAGTCTTTTACATGTATTTTCTGTGGACAGGACAGCACATACCACAATTCAGTATTGGAGCTGTGGATGGATTGTTTAATGAGGGACTGCTTAGTAATCCATCATACATCTAGCTAGCTCTGCCACTCGCCAAATTCACCAATTGCAAATTTTATTTTGATTTGGTGAAAACATTTCATGTAATAATTAGTATTTTGTTGAAAAATAAACAGTGGATATTGCATATTTAAAGATAATTTGGCAAAATGCTTTGCTCACCCAGAGTAGCCCTGCATCAGCCCTGCGTTCAGCCAGCAAACAATTCTGCTAATGTTCGCAAACTATGTAATTGGTTCTTGAAGTGGCCATTTGGTTTAATGTGGAGCAAATAAACAGTCTAGCTGACATTTAACTGCTCAGTCTGGCTGAACTCAATCCTGGGTCATTGGTAATAATAGAGGAAACCCGCTATATTTTTCCATTTGTAGCAAGGGATCTTTTATATGCACCATCCCATAGGCAGGATAGCATATACCACAGCCTTTGATATACCAGTTGTGGTGCACTGGCTAAAACAAGAAATAGCCCAATGGACCCACCGACGGGAATCGATCACAAACTGACTGTGCATGAAGCGAGTGCTTTACCACTGGGCTAAGTCCCACCCCCATACTGACACAAATGGATATCTCATTTTGGATACAAACTCTTCATACATATTTTTAAATGTTTATATGTATTTTGGTTTTGTCCAAATGAGTTCTTTACCACAGCATTTTGTTTAGAAAAACATCCAAAATACGTTGTCTTCAATAAATTACACTCAGTTTTAAACTTCCTTTTATGTTTTTGTTTTTTTTGTCACAAATATATATTAATTTTTAAAGAAGAAAAAAATACAGAAAGAAAAAAACTAAAGTGAAGAAATCGGATTCTGAGTGTGACAGAGGAATATCCGTTTACCGCCTACCTATGATGCTGCAGCTGACAGAATGATTCATCAAAAGAGGGATCATTGAAGCTGAAATCTCGAGAATATATTTATTACTTAACCATTTAGATCAGATCACCAGGATTATTATCCATCCTGTGACATGCCATTCTTCAATATCCTTCAGATATAGTCATTATCCAGGCCCAATAAACATCATTTAACGTATCAACTCGCAGGGAATGGTCCATTTGAGACACACTTTCTGTACTTTTTATTCTCTACAACAATGCAGCCTGCGAACTCTGCAGGATTCTCTGATTTCGAGAATCCCAGATTCTGGGTCGGAAAATCCCAGATTCTGGGTTGGAAAATCCCAGATTCTGTGTTGGAAGTGTTAGGTTACTAGTTATTAAGTATCAGGCGGAATCTCAAAACAACTATATTAAATCATGTTTATGATTTTGGTGGAATCCTAAACAAAAAATCCCCAAATTCAATGCCTTCTTGAAATGTATTTATATTACATTGAAACAATATAGAAGACCTGTTTGTTGGAGCAAGGCAGATGACCGTATCAGTTTTATCTACTTTTCTGAAACCAACATGGTGCAGTGGCTGAATACAGTATCTTGGAGGTGGAGTACCCTTTTCCAAGTCAGTTCTTAAATGGAATGACTGTAAATGGGTGTAATATATGAGAAAAATTTATATTTCGTGTGAAATACGAGATTTTGCAAGCATAGCAGGATCATATTTACATGATTTTGAAAATTATGAGGATGGTGCTAAGTGACATTAGCATGGCTGGGAGCCAACCAGATTATGGAGTAGGAGAACACTTCTGTATGTACCGACAGCGAAACTAAACAAGTTTATTAAAGATCAGTTGTGTTTACAATTTAAATCAGGAAACGACACTACAACTGGTTTAAGACTTTAGCCACATAACGATTCATCAGTATAACAAAATGCCTGGACAAATCCCTGACTAACAACAGTGATTCTCTCTCGTTGTTTTGGTATGTACATACATCTGGACAAATCCCTGACTAACAACAGTGATTGTCTCTTGTTGTTTTGGTATGGATATACATCTGGACAAATCCCTGACTAACAACAGTGATTCTCTCTTGTTGGTTTGGTATGGACATACATCTGGACAAATCCCTGACTAACAACAGTGATTCTCTCTTGTTAGTTTGGTATGGACATACATCTGGACAAATCCCTTACTAACAACAGTGATTCTCTCTTGTTGGTTTGGTATGGACATACATCTGGACAAATCCCTGACTAACAACAGTGATTGTCTCTTGTTCTTTTGGTATGGACATACATCTGGACAAATCACCGACTAACAACAGTGATTGTCTCTTGTTCTTTTGGTATGGACATACATCTGGACAAATCACCGACTAACAACAGTGATTGTCTCGTTGTTTTGGTGTGGACATACATATGGACAAATCCCTGACTAACAACAGAACAGTGATTCTCTCTTGTTGTTTTGGTATGGACATACATCTGGACAAATCCCTGACTAAATCCCTGACTAACAACAGTGATTGTCTCGTGTTCTTTTGGTATGGACATACATCTAGACAAATCCCTGACTAACAACAGTGATTCTCTTGTGTTGGTTTGGTATGGACATACATCTGGACAAATCCCTGACTAACAACAGTGATTGTCTCTTGTTCTTTTGGTATGGACATACATCTGGACAAATCCCTGACTAACAACAGTGATTGTCTCTTGTTCTTTTGGTATGGACATACATCTGGACAAATCCCTGACTAACAACAGTGATGGTCTCTTGTTCTTTTGGTCTGGACATACATCTGGACAAATCACCGACTAACAACAGTGATTGTCTCTTGTTGTTTTGGTGTGGACATACATCTGGACAAATCACCGACTAACAACAGTGATTGTCTCTTGTTGTTTTGGTGTGGACATACATCTGGACAAATCCCTGACTAACAACAGTGATTGTCTCTTGTTGTTTTGGTATGGACATACATCTGGACAAATCACCGACAAACAACAGTGATTGTCTCTTGTTGTTTTGGTATGGACATACATCTGGACAAATCCCCAACTAACAACAGTGATTGTCTCTCGTTGTTTTGGTATGGACATACATCTGGATAAATACCCGACTAACAACAGTGATTCTCTCTTGTTGTTTTGGTTCATACAGCAGGCTTCCGAAAATTGCGAGAGCGATAGTTTTGTTCACTCGTGTAAATATAGTTTTGCATAACCAATTAATTCATTTGCGCATTGATTTTATGACATCATTTACATAGTCATGATGGGTTACCTAAAAATGAAATGTTTTTGGCGTAACCCATAAATGGTTTACGCAAAAGTTCAGTTCTTAGAGGTCTGTACAGGTAAATTTTAATGTATGCAGTGGCGCAGCATGGGTGGGGCCACCAGGGCAGTTTCCCTGGGTGCAAAATTCTGGACTGGTGGATTAGACTCATGGAGTGCTAACAGTCCGCTGGTTAGAGGGTGCAATACTTGCCTTGCCCCGTGTGCTGGCAACCCATGCTACGCCACTGAATGTATGAAAAGACACAGTTCCAAAGACAATTTGAATTCAATTGATATATTGCTCACTTCAACTATTTTGGGCTTTTGTTTTGTGGGTTAACTTTTAAAGAAGTAAAATAAAACATTATGGTAAAGATGTAGAGATTCAGATTTCAGTTAGGGGCCAGTTCGGAGACACAAGTAATTAACATTGACTTTTATGACATATACAAAAAACATGCGGTCAATTTGGCTACCTGCATGAATGAATGAATGTTTAATGACACCCCAGCATCAAAATACACAAAGGCATTGTCTACCAGGCTACTGATTATTTCAACTCCTGAATTAAGAGACAAATTTACAAATGGTGATCATTTCAGCAGTGTTTTTGATCATTTCAGCAGTGTTTTTGATGTGTTTTATTATTAAACATGGATAAAACATCATATGTGTGTACGTGTCTAACATCTTTCTTTATTATAAAGTAATTATACACAGTATTTTAAATAAGAAACTAAGGGATAAATAACATTCATACATTTTACCCTATGTTTTCAAATCTGACGCCTTCTAGCAGACAACAGACAATCATAAAGAGTAAAACAAAGGTACTGGCACTAAAAGAATTTAACACCAGTATCATTTTATGTGGCATATTAATCACCACAATTTTACTCATGAGGTATGCAAAATTTGAAATGCCATCTGTCACACATTTCATAACATATAATATTCTTTTTATGTGGACTGCAGGGCCGATGACAATGACAACCAAGAATGGCACAGCTGTGACAGTTTTATCTGTGTGCAGAATTGATACTCTGTTTCCTGTGTAGTATATCAGTTTATGATTTGTCCTGGCTCATGGCAACTGCAATCATTAGAAATTACAACAAATCTTGAAGATGTAGCACTAAATCTGTGAGCTTACAAAGTCATAAAAATGCAAAGTAATACAAGTTATCTATTAGGTGGTTCTGTAACAAATTAAATAAGATACAAATAGATAGTACTAGAGGCAGACACATCAAAAACGCATTACACAGCGAGACTCACAGCTTTACTTTCATTTTAGCCTACAGACACATCAAAAACTCATTACACAGTGAGACTCACAGCTTTACTTCCATTTTAGCCTACAGACCCATCAAAAACTCATTACACAGTGAGACTCACAGCTTTACTTTCATTTTAGCCTACAGACACATCAAAAACTCATTACACAGCGAGACTCACAGCTTTACTTCCATTTTAGCCTACAGACCCATCAAAAACTCATTACACAGTGAGACTCACAGCTTTACTTTTATTTTAGCCTACAGACACATCAAAAACTCATTACACGGAGAGACTCACAGCTTTACTTTCATTTTAGCCTATAGATACATCAAAGCCGCATCAAAAAATCATTACACAGAGACACACAGCTTTACTTTCATTTGAATTATCACAGAATTAATTTGCCCAACTGAATATTAGGTCATCACGGAGGACCAGTGAGCGCTATAAGATACCAAACAGCAATAGCTTTAAAAATGCAACTGAACAAAAATTGTTTTGTTTTCCATTTCCAACAACAAAACTTTAGATTTGACTAATTTTGGCAAAACAGATTTATTGGGTCTTTTCTGAGCACACTAAGGTCTTTTTAGAACAATAATGTTATTAATTATGCAATAAAGAGTTCTAAAAATGAATTTAATGGTATTTTAATATACATACAGCTTAACATTTTAGTGGTTTTGGGGTGAAATGTTTTCAGGCCAGAACGTTTATATATAATCAGGGCTTACTTAATGTGGGTATACTTTTGGGGGTAACAAAATTTATCGCATGGACTTTGGTATAAATATAAAGCCCTGCCAACAAGTATAAATCCATCTATGTGTAGTATTCTAAATGCACCGGCTATTTCTGTTATAACCTCAGTATTCAATTCATGAACCATATGATTCCAAACATCGAAATTGATTCTACTGAAATAACTACTCCAATTTTGAAAATTGATTTTTCATAAATAAATAAACTGTAAAGTTATACAGAAGACCATAATAAATGCACATTTAGAGGCTATAACAAATAAACTCCATGGCAATCTTCACGGCACTGCCAGGGTTGATATCTTGTGCTTATATTCACACAAAGTTGAGCCATGCTATCCTGGACATTTGGTTTTAGTGATGAGTGTGAGAGAAGTCGGTGTAGTGGGTCTGCTAAAACCCACTCTGAGATGAGAACCCTCAATGTCGATGGCTTAACCACTACAGCATCCAGCTGGCCAAAACTATGGCAAATGGACTGTAAGGAGGTTGTAAGGAGTACACAATATGCAAGCTCAGTCTACAATTTTCCAAGGGGTTCTCTTGTGATACTGACTACTATCAAGCCAGACATAGAAAGAAGGAAGGAAGAAATGTTTTATTTAACGAAGCACTCAAAACAATTCTAATTATGGTTATATGTCATTGGACATATGGTTACCGGTAAAGACCAGGGAACATTTTGATTTCAAAATCTTGATTTGCGATATTTCTAGTCAATTGAAAATTGACTATCAATTACTGTTTAATGTTTTGAAATTGTGTAGTGGTCTCTGAAACTTGTATAGCGAATCGTGACACAATACTAGACAAAATGTTCCCTGCAGAACACTGCTGCCACTCAATGGGCTACTCTTTCTGATTAGCAGCAAGGGATCTTTTATGTGCTGCATCCCACTGTCTGGGACTAGAAATAACCCAATGGCCCCACTGACGTAGATCGATCCTAATCTGACCATGCATCAGTTGATCGCTTTACCTCCGGCCCCACCGGCCACGATTTCCAGGTATTGTTAGTGACAGTATATAGTAAAAAGGTGTTATGGGGTACACAAAATGAATGACCAGTGTACAATTCTACAAGTGGTTTTCCAGTCTTAATCATACCCACTGGCACCAACCGATCCTCCCCAACAGTCTTTGTATATTAACAGTAACCTCGATTACCCACAGGGACCCTGGTGACCTTTAGGAAAACTTCTCTTAAATGTAAAAACAATACCACCCCAGTGTTGATACTGTACAGAAAGGAAAACGAAATTCCAAAACCTGTACATTGACTGTCTGTGTAAACAGGTGGGCAGCAGGGCCCACGCTAGTCACATCCAGGGGGAAATGAGTGGACTGGTACTCCCGGATAAGTAGCAGCAAGCTTGTTCATCTTCCACCGACTTGTTAAAAATAAAACTACTGATAGTGTTGAGAGATTCACTCTTCACACTGGTATGTAGGCAAGACAGATGTGTAAGTGGACTCAATGATGGATGGATGGATGGATGGATGGATGGATGGATGGACGGACGGACAATGCAAATTACTTATGGAGTGACCGATTGCTAAATAGTTGAATGGATGAGAAATCTGTGAACACAAATAAGCTAGTCAAAAATATATTAAACAGATGGATGGACAGACAATACATCTAATGACTGATTGCTAATTAGTTGAATGGACGAAAAATCTGTGAACAAAAATAAACTAGTCCCATAAATATTAAATGGATGGATGGATGGATGGATGGATGTACAATACAAATTACTTACGGAGTGTAATCCAATATATATTCATTTAATAAAAAAAATTAAAAAAAATTAAACATCACTGTATCAAGTGTTAGTTTGAGGACAGCTGCATTTCCAAAATAATGTTTGCCTAAATTGAAGGAATATTATAAGAATAGAAATAAATTCCTGGTGTATATGTGCATATGTGTATGTATGTATGTATATGTGTGTATGTATGTATGTGTGTGTGTGTATGTATGTATGTATGTATGTATGTATGTATGTATGTATGTATGTATGTATGTATGTATGTATGTATGTATGTATGTATGTATGTATGTATGTATGTATGTATGTATGTATCTATCTATCTATCTAGGGCTAGCCCTGGGTTGCTATTTTTGTTCGCCAAAAAATTTGCCAATCTTCAATTTCTTTCGCCAATCTAAATATATTTTCGCCAGTAACATATTTGCATTTCAGTCAAAAGATTTTATTTTTAATCTCATTCTTTATGATAATATAGTATATGCTAAACTTATTATTCAGTTTACGTCTTGTAATCTAATAATGCAATGCTGCTGATGTCTAGGGCTGGCTGTAGCCCAGTGGCAAAGCACTTGTATGATGTGCGGTCAGTCTAGGGTCGATCCACGTGGATGGGCTCATTGAAGTCAGTGCATCACGAGTGGTATATCACAAAAAAGACAATTTTACTTTTTGTATGCATCAGAGAATGATATAAATTGTATGTTTCTCTGTAATTTGAAAAAATCAAGTGAATTTTGATCCAATATATATGTTCCCAAAAAGATTCACCGGACTAAGATATACACTATACATATATTTTTGCACCGAAAGTGTGAAAAGTAAGTACTGGTACATAATGTTTACAACTTATATCATTTATCTGAGCTTTCGAGATATGTGACCCAAAGCCCTTTTGTTTTCATTACAATTTTTTTTAAATATGATGAGACATCAAAATAATTTGAAAATGTCCAATTATGGAGACGTTCAACAATTACATAATGTAAGATCTGACTTTTTTTATAACCCTGCCCGCTTTATGTTTTGTAATGATGACAATAATCACCCCTCTAAAGTTCTTTAACAATTGTCTCCCACACACTTCCTTCCTTCCCTGTCACTGGCATTAATTTTACCAACATTATAAATTTATAAACATTAGATTTTCTGTTCTTATTTTGGTTATCTTTTTTTATTTCTGCTTTATATAAAGATAAAACTCAATAGTCCCACCAGAGACTGTGCTACCCCTCCAGATATTGTTCCAATGCCACAGGCCTATAGGCATGTATCTTTAATCTCTTTGGTAATAGATGTATTATTGTATATATAATAGAAAAATCATATTTTAAAGAAACAAAACAAAAGTGCTAACTCTTGATCATACCCTACGCCATGACCTCGTTTTGTAACTACCCTCCTAACTTCCCGGTATGATTTATAACTGAATACTATTCATAATTAGTATGGTGTCCAACTCAAGGTTATAGCCAGTCACCCAACATAAAGACAAAGGAAACGTCTTTTTGTTATTGCTATCAAAACACTGGCGTGCGACAGTCTTTCACAAGTGGGGAAATTTATTTATAAACCTTTTTCAGTTTCACGCCGGTTTCGAGTTTTGTATTTCTGTGCAAGGGGCGGAGGGATGTATCATATCGGCGTTAGTATTATATCAGTAGATATAGCACAAATGAATAATAATTTCGCCATTTAATATGTTTGAAATATAATCTGTCAATGTAGAAAGTTTTAACTAATAATGATTGTATATAAGTGAGAAACAATATGTATTCCTAACCAACGCACCCACTTTGTGGAAATAAACTCAACCATGTGACCTAGATTTATAACATTTACCGGTATGACAAAACATGACTAATAAAAAGTAAAACTTGTAGTCGATAGTAATCAAACATTTAGTATCAACAATGCAACATGTCTTAAAAAGTATTTCATTTTATTTAATTGCATTTTCTAGCTTTACAAGCAGCTGGCAGTACGCTGCTGAATAGTAGACTGGCCATGTGAATATGCAAATAACGCTTGTTCACACTGCGAGGTGGATCAACTGAACAAAACTGGTTGAACACGTTTGGTTCTAAAAATTGAGATGGGGGAAAAAAATTATTTCGCAAATTTTTTCGCCAAATTGAAAATTATTTCGCATTTTTTAAATTTATTTTTTGCAATTGGCGACTTTGGCAAATGACAGCGCGAGCCCTGATATCTATATCTATATCTATCTATCTATCTATCTATCTATCTATCTATCTATCTATCTATCTATCTATCTATCTATCTATATATATATCTATCTATCTATATACACACATACAGTACATATGTTACATATATATACATACATACAGTAAAGTACACTTACAACAAACATGCTGAGAACGAACTATTGCATAGAACGAACTGATCATAAAGTCACGTTGTATCTCCCTATACATTAATAACTAACTTATGCAAATGTGTACAACGAACTACTGATAAAACAAACTAACTATCATGGTCCCTTCCGGTTTGTTATAAGAGTACTTTACTGTATATACATATACATATATATATACATACACATACACATACACATACACATACACATATAGATATACATATACATATACATATACATATACATATACATATACATATACATATACATATACATATACATATACAAATAGATATATAGATATAGATATACATATATATAAACCCAACCACCTTGGAACCTTTCTGCTAAAAATGGACCAAAACCATGGTAAAGATGTTATGACTCACGTACCAAAGAACAAAGCCCCCAATCAGTTACTAGTACTATGTTATCCTACCGGTTCACGACTCCACAACTAGTTTATGTAATGCATTTGTGCCGGCTCCATTTTCCCATTTTGTATAATAAACAAAAGAACCCGACTGCTACAAAATTGAAGTAAAACAAGTACGGCTTATTTACAAAAGCAGTTATGAAAGGAATAATAATGGCTTCAAGAAAAAAGTTGAAGACAGTAACTTACTTAAAATTATACACATGAAACCTAAAACCGTGAATGATAAACCTGCCATCTCCTGCGTGCCATGCTGCCAGGCAACAAACACTAATGGAGAGCAATGAAGGTAACACTCTTGTATACATCATACACACACACATTCCAATACTCGTCATAGGCTTCAATAATGGTGCCAACCCAAAACTGTAAAGATTCTGTTATAAATCACACACTAAGCAAAGGATGCCAAGACAGCAGATATTGCGATGCACATTGGAATTAACAATGGCATCAACTACGTTTTTAATTGATAAAATCATTACTGTAATGCTAGTGTCAGACTACCAACTGCCAACACAAAGTTGGCCAACTTTCTGTCACGACTTCTTCGAGTGTCCAGTTGCTAGTCTGAGCACTCTTGACAACTAGAGCTGGGCGGTATTTTTTAAATTTCAGGTTTGGTATAGGTATCAGTATTTTTGGGGTGATTTACCTCGGTATCGGTACGGTATTGGGTTTTTATTCAATACTAATACCAAGCGGTACATTCGGTATACTTGGCTTTAAATGCATGCCAGAGTTAAGTCCCACCTGCTAATTTCATCTAAATAAAAATAAATTCCATACACAAGGCCCTCATCTTTTTCTTCTTTTCAGCTATTTTGTGTTCGTCAGATATATTGTTAGTGCTTTACTAAATGGTGTGAAGCGTGGGCCCATTGGGCTATTTCTCGCTCCAGCCAGTGCACCACAACTGGTACATCAAATGCCGTGGTATGTGCTATCCCTTGCTGCTAATCGAAAAGAGTAGGCCATGAAGTGGCGACAGCGGGTTTCCTCCCTCAATATCTGTGTGGTCCTTAACCATATGACAAATAGCATATAACTGTAAATAAAATGTGCTGAGTGTATTGGCATGATACTGATACCGAACGGTATACTGCCCAGCTCCACTTACAACTCAGTTTTCCTCATCTACAACTCATACCACCGATTAATTGTTAATCTGAGCACAACCGTCAAGTTGGCCAACTTTGTCACGACAGTTGACAGTCTGAGCCTAATAAACACATACAAAATCATATCTCCACGGACAATACTTTAAAATTTTGGTAAACTGGAAGTCTGGTCACATGATTTTCACCTTCATGTAAGCAAATATATATATATGTATGTAATTAAATAAAAAAATTCTTTCTTTAACTTATTTGCGTGCTTACATCCAATTAAGATTCAAGCATGCTGTACAGGGCAAACACCTCAGTTATCTGGGTTGTTTGTCCAGGACAGTGAATTAGTTGTTAGTGCTTAGTGGGAGAGAAGAGGGTGTAGTGGTCTTACACCGGACTGAGGACCCTGTACCTACCAACCTTATGTCCGATGGCTTAACCACGACACCACCAAGGCCGGTTAAATTAATTACCTCAAACTTGCACTTAAATTAGTTATCTTCTGAAGTTAACAACTCTTAATTTCAGAACGTGCAACAGTTCACCATATAACTGCAGTCCTTGGCTTTTGAAAAACCATGGCGAGTGAAAAATCGCACACCTCAAAACGCTTAGGCGAGTGAAAAATTGCACTCATTAAAATGCTAAGGCAAGTGAAAACAAAGCATTATTAATTTATGAAAGAAAGAAAGAAATGTTTTATTTAACGACGCACTCAACACATTTTATTTACGGTTATATAGCGTCAGACATATGGTTACGGACCACACAGATTTTGAGAGGAAACCCGCTGTCGCCACATAGGCTACTCTTTTATGACAGGCAGCAAGGGATCTTTTATTTGCGCTTCCCACAGGTAGGACAGCACAAACCATGGCCTTTGTTGAACCAGTTATGGATCACAGGTCGGTGCAAGTCGTTTATGCCTACCCATTGAACCTTGCGGAGCACTCACTCAGGGTTTGGAGTCGGTATCTGGATTAAAAACCACATGCCTCGACTGGGATCCGAACCCAGTACCTACCAGCCTGTAGACTGATGGCTAACCGAGGCCGGTATATTAATTTATGAAGTAATTGGTACATGTAAATGTTGGTACATGTTGCAAAAATTAACCAATAAACCAATAGTGTTTTGTTCTAATTTTCTGTTGTTTGGTTCATTAGTGTAGTCTTGTTTTCCCTTTCAGGAATGGAATTATTCAAAAAGTTCAGAAGCAGTGCTAAAGAAATATGATTATGGCATACACTGATGCAAACAATTTGATTTTTTAATAACAATATCTACTATTACTACTATTCAGATAATTTGATGCACACAATTATAGACATCTTTTCAGTGTTAGATGGTCTGATGAACGTGCAACCAAACATTTGTAGGAATCAACTTGTCTTGAATTTCATTATTATGTACAATGAACATGATTATGATAGTTGGGATGGGAAAAACCCACTGGTTCCACAGAGGTGGTTCAATTGGAACTATGACCCAAGAATTAGATCCCTCATATTATTAAAAAAAAAAATAATAACTCATTGAACGTATGCCTACAATTAGTTCAATTGACATTCAGTGGCATTTTTAATTCAACAATTACACAATCAGTCTCCCACTCTCAACACTTTCTAACATGTCATTTTAACTACCACTACCAGTTATGACCGGCTGTGACATCTATGTCAAGTCAGCATTACGTTATTGATCTAGAACGGTCCCAATGTTCTGTTTTCGGAGCCTTGCGTAAGCTTTGTAGACTAACAGTTATGGACTAATCGAGACAATTTCCGTAACGAGTTCATTTGTGTAGGCTACAGACGCCACTATTTAATTCAATTCCTTTTTTTTTCATAACTATATGAACACTATAAATGAGTTAGCCACATCAGATGTTGTGATCTATTACCTTACGAAAGTGGACTGTTTCTAATAATAAATTAAATAAGCAAAGGAGTTTTGATTGGATTGGTATGTCTACGAAGATGTCTATTAAACCAGTGTTTTCCAATTTGTATAGCAAAAATATGTACTAGTCATATATTAAAAGCTTGGAAGGATGCTACCGTTCACGTCAATTATAAAACAAAATTCTGGTTTTATTAAACAGATCTTTCTATCAGCTACATAAGGTAATTAGTGGCAATCAATATACTTTTTTTTTTACGTGCGCTGTTTGTTAAGTGTTACATGCATTATTTTTCACACTCGCCAGATTAAAATTATGTGCGCTGTATGAAGGTGATAGCACTCGCGCACCTTAAAAGACAAGGTCTGTAACTGACACACAAACAGAACAACAGTTTAACATTATCCGTATCCGTATCCTTGAATAAAACAAACCATGTCGAATTCTAGATGTATTTGTCCAGTGGACTAGTGAAACATTCTGCTTTTTTCTATAACTGGATGCCATTCCACAATATAAATTCTTCACAATGAAAAGTCTGCTTTGTTGAACACCACCACTAGAACACATTGATTATTAATCATCGGCTATTGGATGGCGAACAATTTGTAATTATGACATTTAGTCTTAGAGAGGAAACCCACTACATTTTCCCCATTAGTAGCAAGGGATCTTTTATATGCACCATCCTACAGCCAGGATAGTACATACCATGGCCTTTGATATACCAGTCATGGTGCACCGACTGGAATGAGAAATAGCCCAATGGGCCCACCAACGAGGATCGATCCCAAACCGACCGTGTATCAAGTGAGCGATTTACCACTGGGCTACGCCTCACCCTTAAGACAAAGATTCAAACACATTGTAAACATGATACCTCAAATATAGATTCTAATACGCGTTATGGGCTGAATTAATCAAACCTTTTTTATTTTAAATGCATGTGTTCAAGCATTGTAAATATATGTGGTAACATGCGTGTAAGACATAAACAGGGTTTGTAAATTTGGCCCTACATATCTAACATGAGGTGCCAAGCTAACACAAGACAAGACAATAGACCTGTTTCACATTCCATCTGAAAATGTGTGCAAAGAGTAACGTCCCTTGCCGAATCAAATCACATTATAGGAGATGTAAAGGTTTGGTGGCCGACTATGACAGATGCCATTTTCAACGAGACTAAGTTTGGAGGTGATGTGAAACTCTGGTGAATTACAAATGCATATTTCATTTGAGATGGTGGAATGGTGTGAAAAATGGTCGGTTAAAGTGATTAGTACTCAAGCGTCCAGTCAAGGGTTTTGACATAGCAAAATTAAAAGATTTATATAATAAAATGAACTGAATTGGAACCTGTTAGATTGATTGACTGATTGATTTACGAACTTTAAACTTTACGCATAAAATATATAGAGGTTATTACCAGAGGGGTTTTCGGTATTGTCAATTTCATATATTAGGAAAAAAAATTGTATTATTTGTTTTACTTTTTTCCGTATTTTAATTATTTCAGCCTATTTCTTGCTCTTTGTACTTTTTGTTTTGATTGTCTGAGGAGTAGCAACAGGTTTGCTTCCAACATTCAAACAAGGCACACATTACTGTGCATAATCAACATTCAAACAAGGCACACATTACTGTGCATAATCAACATTCAAACAAGGCACACATTACTGTGCATAATCAACATTCAAACAAGGCACACATTACAGTGCATAATCAACATTCAAACAAGGCACACATTACTGTGCATAATCAACATTCAAACAAGGCACACATTACTGTGCATAATCAACATTCAAACAAGGCACACATTACTGTGCATAATCAACATTCAAACAAGGCACACATTACTGTGCATAATCAACCCTCAAACGATTACAGGAAACTTTTTAAGGCTGCTACCCTGGAAAATATATTGAATTTTTATTTTTATTTTTGCATAAAAATGGGGAGGGGACATTTGGCATTCTCCCCCTTCCCTGCACACACACCTGAACTGGGTGAAAAGAAATCTCAGACATGAATCCACTTTATATTTAAATCATATTAAGGTAAGATAAATATCTGCATACATGTGTGGATAATTGTTTACCAGGAAATAAAAAATGAGCTGAAATAATATTAATGTTTTTGTGTGTGCGTGTGTGTGTGTGTGTTCGCACATACACATTATTTCAAACCATATCTGACATTTATTGTGTACGAAGCCGAAACAATGGTTACTCAAATGTTAATAACAAAATATTTGTTTTATTTCCTAGTAAGCAATTATCCATAAAATTATGTCTCTGATAAGTATTTGTTGGATATCTACTGTTAGAATAATGAGTAACTAGACAACAGTACTGCAGTATAAAATCTGGCAATGCCCCTCAATGAGTTCTATGTCATAATCTTATGTAAGTTTGCTGTTAGCGTCTATGAGTTTCTATGGAATTCGCGCATGCACAATTGGAATGTGAAGTAGGTCTATTAATACCATATAGATTCCATCAATGAACAGGTTATTCTTGGATTTCTTAATTGATTATTTGCTGAATTTGTGTTAAATTACTTTCAAATAGTTTATCTTATGAAGACTGAAACACTTGCTTTAAAACCTTAATTCTACAAATTATAAGTAGAAACATTAATTAGAAAACATCAGCAGGGTACTTTTAGTGTTACATTCCTCAATGTTTTCTTGATTTCCTTAATTTTTTTCCACATTATCCAATATTTTCCCGAACAGGAAGGTTTTTGCCTTTTTTTCTTATAGTGGGAATGCTAAAACTACACATGAACTGGCAACTGCACAGGTTTTGCCTATTGCTACAAATTCGAACATGCATTATGCATACGTGGGAAGTGTCCTACAAGGAATGGAAGCTGTGATGTTATCTTCTAGAGATAACACTGACTGCGGCTCACCAAAAACGTGATACAGCCGAGATGTAACATGTTCCATTATCTTTTCATCTTAACAATAAACAGCATGTGCTCACCAGAACAAAAATCAAATAATCGGGCAAAAATCATATAGCCACAAAAACAAATACTGCAATAAATAATCGGTGACCTTTCCTCCGAAATTAGCTTCACCCTCAGATGCTCTGAGGGGATAACAGGCAACCGTTTCCGGTTTCCAGGCATCATGTAGGCACTAACTGTTAGGAAATGGACACTGTTTTATCACTGTACAGCTGATATAATGCTGATCAATGACGTTAATGCATTTAAAATGATGGCCAACAAGAAGGACGTTTTTAATGCAGACGAATGTGAGGCCATCAGCCATTAAACAATGTTATTAAATCTGTCAGATTACTATTGGTGTGTATTAAACTCATATACATGTTAATAAATCTGTGCCAGGTTTTTAATGGCATAAACTGAACTCAAATTGACCCATGTCAAGATTTTAATGGTATACATGAAACTCGCATCCATGTGTTACTAAAAGTGTGTCAAGTTTTTCATGACACATTAAAACAATGTTATTAAACATATGCCTTTTTTAAATGACACAATCTCTTTAAACTCATCTCAATCAATGTTATTAACTCTGTATACATTTTCATAGTATATAATGAATACTACATGAGGTCATTAGATACCATTTATCTTACAAGTTGTTTTTAAACGTATCTTAAGGAGCAAATCTAAGTTGGATATATTTTTTAACGACTTGCAAGATAAATGGTATCTAATGGACAAGAATATAAGTATATATTTAAATGTCTTTTCCAACTAAAACTTACTTACAGACCTATCACTTGCAGTTAACTTACATGTCACAGAGAAGTCATTTCAGGTTAAGTCACAGAGTAATCAAGTTTGATTGTGCTTTCTTCTTTTTTTCATTGGATGGTTTGGCACTCGTGACTTGGTCATCATCTAGGAACAGCCAGTCGAATGTCTTTAAATTGATATCATTGATATTAAAACTAAACAATGATGTTCTCACCAATGGGTATATAACAAAAATGATATTAGCTGTCTTTAAATTGATATCATTGATATTAAAACTAAACAATGTTATCACCAATGGGTATATAACAAAAATGATATTAGCTGTCTTTAAATTGATATCAATGATATTAAAACTAAACAATGATGTTCTCACCAATGGGTATATAACAAAAATGATATTAGCTGTCTTTAAAATGATATCATTGATATTAAAACTAAACAATGATGTTCTCACCAATGGGTATATAACAAAAATGATATTAGCTGTCTTTAAATTGATATCAATGATATTAAAACTAAACAATGATGTTCTCACCAATGGGTATATAACAAAAATGATATTAGCTGTCTTTAAATTGATATCATTGATATTAAAACTAAACAATGATGTTCTCATCAATGGGTATATAACAAAAATGATATTAGCTGTCTTTAAATTGATATCATTGATATTAAAACTAAACAATGATGTTCTCACCAATGGGTATATAACAAAAATGATATTAGCTGTCTTACGACAACACACCACCATTTGTCGTGTGGTTACTACTTGTAGCAGCTTAATATAGTCTCGTTTAGGAAACAGTTCCTCATAAACAAAATACTACAAAATTATAATGGTTTTTTTTAAATGTTTCTTTGATGATTACACATAGGTTGACCTCTGTAGCTTTTAAGTAACCCATTGGTTTGAAGTTACTTGTTACTTCTCTATATTTCTTTAATACAGGAATCATTGTACACTTGTATTTTATTTTATTATCCATTTCATTTAATATAAATGGTGAAGTAAACAATACATTAAATTTGTAAATCACTTTAATACAATAACCTTGTTGTTTTGTCAAATTAACAACATACCTGTTTATTGCGTCTCCCTTTTATAAGGGGCTGGACGTAGCCCAGTGGTAAAGTGTCAGCCTGATGCGCAGTCGGTCTAGGATTGATCTCCGTCGGTGGACCCATTAGGCTATTTCTCGTTCCAGCCAGTGCTCCACAACTGGTGTAACAAAGGCCGTAGTATGTATTATCCTGTCTGTGCAATGGTACATATAAAAGATCCCTTGCTGTTAATCGAAAAGAGTATCCCATGAAGTGGCGACAGCAGGTTTATCTCTTAATATCTGTGTGGTTCTTAACCATATGTCTGACACCATATAACCGTAAAAAAAAATGTGTTGAGTGTGTCGTTAAATAAAACGTTTCCATCCCTTTTATAACTAATAGAAAACATAATATTTTTGTATTCGTGAGCAGTAAATATATTATCACTCAAACCATCCTGCAAAAAATAAAGCGTTTGATGTAATCCAACCGACTTGTGGAAACTTTTTAACTTACAAGACTGAAAAGACCATTTTTCTTTTTCACGCTTGCATTTGCCATTTAGTAATAAAGTCGATTAAAATCAAAATTACACTGACCAACTCCGAAAACTATTAATGAAAAACCTACATAGGTTTCAAGGTTGAACTGACAGCCAACCATGCCTGTGACTCACCAAGTGATTTTCCAGAGACTGCAACAAATTGTAAACTCATCTCATAAACCTGGGCACACAACAACTTTATTGTCCATTTGTTAGTATTAACGTTCAAGATAATATGCATCTATGAAGACCAGTTCAACAGGCAGACCCAACCGGCAAATACCGTCAAGCATAATTAGTAGACTAGAGAAAGCTAAATGAAAAGACCCGCGACACCCCCAACGTTTATTAAATCTATTCCTGACAGAACAAGTCACTGCTAATTTGGATTACTAACTTCTGTAGCAACTGTTGCAAATAAGTCTTCGGGGAATCAGTATAAAAAAAACCTGAGCTTAAAGCATTCATTACCAATAGCCACAGAATACTGATGTTTAGGTTACAGCAGACATTCTCCGCTAGTATGTTGCGGAGCCTACCAACACACCAATATTCTAAACAAACACAAGTGCATTAAATATGTAACAGTAGTCATTAAAACGGCTCTACTAGTCCGGAACATGTTACAATAGCACCATAGCACCATAGAACAGTCTCTTTAACTACTACATGCATGCCACTGATGATGGTAATAGTATGTTGGGCAACTGCAAAACTGGAATTTGTTTAATGATGGCTATGCTGATGCAAGTTGCAGCGTTTTTAAAACTATATCTTCCAACAATCAATTGACAGAAGTCAGTTATCTTAATCTCTTGGTGTGTACTTTCACATGACAATTCAGATTGCTATGTAATTTATGATAATTCCCATGCTGGCACCAAATCAAGGGAGGTAAAGCAATTACTGGCAATTAAGATTGCAAGGAATGACTTGCACAGTTGTGTGTTGGATTGTTTTTAAAAGTGCTTGCAACATTCTGCCATCATTTATAGCATGGGTTCATTCAGAGTTTCTCTGATCCATTGTCAGTTCATATTGTTGATCTGTTTGCTTACTACATTCAACATAAACTTTAAAAATCTAGTAAGAGAAGTCTCAAAGAACCTACTACATACTGTTTTAGGAGTAAACTTTTTAAAGTGTCACTTTACAATTTGCTACTGAAGTTTCACAGACTGCCACACAATTGTAAAACATAAATCTTAGTTGCTAATCAATTCTCAAATTGATAGCAACTGTTAATAATAAAAAATCTAAAAACAAAGTCTTATTTTTGTATAAGTGACTGTAGATATACAAAAACTCCAACCATGATCCTATTCCTAACACAGATGTGTTACGTACAAACTGAAATATCCTTAAATACAATATAAAAGCAAACTTTAAAATTATAATACAACAAGGCTCCAAGAACGTATTACAAACTCTTTATAAAGATGACCACAAACAGAACACAAAACCACAAATACAAACTGCAACCATGATCATATTCCTAAAATACTTGTAGTTATAACCACAAAACCACAAATACAAACTGCAACCATGATCATATTCCTAAAATACTTGTAGTTATAACCACAAAACCACACATACAAACTGCAACCATGATCATATTCCTAAATACTTGTAGTTATAACCACAAAACCACAAATACAAACTGCAACCATGATCATATTCCTAAAATACTTGTAGTTATAACCACAAAACCACAAATACAAACTGCAACCATGATCATATTCCTAAAATACTTGTAGTTATAACCACAAAACCACACATACAAACTGCAACCATGATCATATTCCTAAATACTTGTAGTTATAACCACAAAACCACAAATACAAACTGCAACCATGATCATATTCCTAAAATACTTGTAGTTATAACCACAAAACCAAAGTTTAAAAATCTAATATAACAAGGCTCAAAGAATTTACATGTAGTACAAAATATTTATAAAAATAACCACAAATACAACACAGAACCACAAATATAAACTACAATCACACCTAGCATGAATAATTACAACTGAAATAACCATAAAACCAAACTTTAAAAATCCAATATGACAACGTCACAAGGCTCCAAGAACTGATTACAATTAAACTGTTTATAAAAAATGACTACAAATACATCACAAAACCACAAATATAAACTGCAACCATGATCATATTCCTAAAATACTTGTAGTTACATACACCTAGCATGGACAATTCCAACTGAAATAATCACAAACGAAACTTCAAAAAATCTAATATAACAAGGCTGCAAGCACTTATTACAATTAACTCTTTCCAAAAATATCAACTGAAACCATAATTCTATTTCTAGCTCACTTGTAGTTACATACATCTTGTAAGGACCATTCTAACTGAAATATCCTTAAATACAACATAAAACCATGCTTTAAAAAATATAATATAACAAGGCTCCAAGAACTTATTACAATTAAATAAAAATTGAGGACAAATACACGACAAAACCACAAATATAAACTGCAACTACGGTCATATTCCTAAAATACTTGTACGTGTAGCATGGCCGTCTCTAACTGAAATAACCTCTGCTGGATGCACGCCAAGACAAAGATATAAACAGACATCACCAACATGAGTATGAGGATCGAGAGCCTGGCTGGGACACTCTAGTTTCAGTCCTATAACACACAACATATGACCAGACCTGTCAACCTTTAGACAAGAGAAAGCAGGAGGTGTGTGTTGAAAAAGCAGGAGATTTTGTCAAAAAGCAGGAGATTTTTAAATTCACACAATTTAACCCAAAATCGCAAGATTTAAAAAAAAACATTATTACAATAAGTTATATGAATACTTTATAATGTCATATATACTTCTTAACCTTAGATCTTGGCATTAAAAAAAAAAAAATATATTAATTGTTTTTTTTTTTTTTGTTTTTTTTTTAAAGTTTAAATATTATTATGATTTAATACATATTTAAAAAAAAAAAAAAAAAATTATCCAAAAATTTTAAGAACATGAACAAGAAATACAAAATTTAATTAGTACATTTACGGTATTACACTTACAGCCTTACAGGTTGCGTTACATTATCATTTGTGGTTAGTGTACCTAAGTACCAAAGACAAATTTATATAAATCTTATAAATTAATATTCAGTTTTTACTATAATGAGGAACGGTGGCGTGGTACTTATTTAAAATCATTATAATGATGCAATAAACATTGTATTTTCATTAATCATAAGTAAAACCTCATTACGGACATCGTGTAAAATATACCGGAATTATACCCATTTCCGTGAGTAACTTTATGTCAATGTCAAACACAACATTTTTTAATTGTACAAAAATAATTTCTTGAAGTGTACCCTTATAACCAACATTTTACTGCACAAACATACAAAATTAACTGACACAAGTATGTTTATACAGCTAATTGGTCTTTTCGTTGTCTTGCTGTGACATGTGATTTTAACATGCATCGTGTGTATCGCTGTCAACTCGGAGTCTGGCAGTTCAGATTCGTCATAGTTGCATTATGTAATCCAGTGGGAAGACATTTTACAATTCAGAGGTGTTATTAGAACTAAATTGGATAGTTTTTTTTTTTTTATATGGCAACACTGAATGTCAATACACAGCCTGTTGAATTAGCGGCAACACGCATTGTAGCCATTACGATGACAACAAACATTATAATTACATGTCATTTTATAAACTCCATGTGCTTTTTTAACAATATAAATAGGCTATCCCACAATTTTCACTTCGGCAAAGGTTAAACAGTCGGGACAATTCGGCCTGTTACATTCTCAGAAGCCGAAAGTAGTCGACATTTGCCGAATGAGAAAAAAAGGCAGAGTTACTTCCCTTCTGTTATTTTGACAAAAGAGGATCGATTTTTTTTTATACTTACAAAAATGTAATTTAAAAGGAGAAACTGTCTCCCGCACAGGGGAAAGGAGATTTGATCAAATACCGGGAGACTCCCGCGGAATCCGGGAGGGTTGACAGGTCTGCATATGACTGTACTTCATGTGCTGAAAGAGTCAGTAAAATGAATTGTCCTAACACAGATAAACAAAAAGAAGAGGAACATCTGTTTGATGACATCACCTCAGCACATTGTAAACTATGGCTATTTGCAGGGTTCGGTAAATCCACTAGCTGTCAGTCCTGGTTAGTGAATTTTACATTTGGGCTAGTGGAAATATTCTCCTGTATTACATAATACATAGGATACTAGCAAAAGATTCTGTAAAGGCTAGTGACTTTCTCAAACATTTGTCAAACACTGCTATTTGGTGTCTATAATACAGTTATTTTCACATTTGATTTCATTTTCCTGTCTTGGAAGCAACAGCTTGCTCATGCAAGAACTTGCGTCCATGACAGGCATGCGCTACAACAGCTTATTCTGAATGTACACATTAAACCCTATGACCTGACCTAAATTTGATTTACAGTTAAACTATTTATCAAATTTGCTTTTTTTAATGGATTAATATACATGTAGTTATTCCATTGATGAGCTTGCATGTACATCTACCACAGGAAGTACATGTAACTTTAGGAGCCAACTCTTACAGTAACAAATTCAAACTTCAAAGCAAGGGCTTTACATTAACACCTGTTTCCTTCACATACAAACACACACCATAAGTTCCTTAGTTATTTTAGTAATCAATTTTGCCTTTGAACCAATTCTCCCACAATGCCGTAGACATTCAAGCAATTCATTCAACACACGTGTACACAAGACAACAACCAAACAACCGACAGTGTTCAAGATACACAGCTGTTGATGGAAACAACAACAAAAAACCCCACCACAACTCAAATCTGAGGAAATTTACACCGATATTTCATGACTCAGTGAATGTACTGGAAACAAGATCAGTATTGGTTTAAAAGTGTACAAGATTCGACAGCTGTTAATTGTATCTTACAGCATTGAAACAAATACTTACTTGCAGTCACATCTAGTCTGTAATTTTCATTTTGAAAGGGGGTAGGGTTCCAGTTTATAAATATCTTTTTCAATAGGTATAAAAAAAATATCTCATTTTTAAAAAATTACCTTGGAAATAAATTGGTAACTGCAAAGTCATTGACTATATATCATGCTACAAATCTATTATTTATTTAAAGGTACATTCCTGAATTTGCTGCAATTTTTAAGATGTTATCGACTAACAGAGACTTTTTAAAGATTGTAATTACATATCAAATATATTTTTCTGCATAAAATATTAGTGGCTGTATATTGTTCTAATATTTGTATTGGGTTAAATTTCATTTTATTTCCTAAAAAAACAAAATCCAGTTTCAGCTTCATAGAAATATTAAGATGACCAGAAACACATTGAATATACAGACACTGATATTCTAAACAAGAAAATATATTTAATAATGTAAGTTTAATGGTAGAAATATTTGATTAGTCGGAAACATCTTACAATGCAGCAAACTCAGGAATGTCCCTTTAAGTTATCATAAAAACTGAAGTAAATAGCCATAATTAAAGTGTGTTAAGGAGTAGACAAACAAACATTCCTCTCATTTCCTGACCCTAGATCCCAGTTAATGAGTTACCGTATTTTCCGGCTTATTACATGCACTGGTGTATAAACCGCACCCCTTGTTTTTAGACAAAGTTCCAACCTTTGTTCATACATAAACCGCAACTTTAAATAAGCTGCATTTAAAATAAAGCCACAATCTTAATTACAGTTAATTATTGTTTCTATTTAATAATAATAAAGAGAACCATTCTCCCTTAAATTCAAACAATAAATAATTGTTGATCGTGTTGCTTTCAGTTTCATTTCACTTAATGGGAAAGTTTCGTAAACAAAACACTGTTGACAAACCCCGCTATTTTTACGAAAATATGAACAAGAACTTGATAATGCTAATTTCGTAATCTTGCATTAATTGCAAAGAAAAACAAACAAACATGATAATATTTTATTTGTCCCAGTATGATTACAAAGCGTGAACCTCCCAAAAAGAGGCACAAGTGAAATTACTAGTAGATCAACTTCCTCGATTGCAAAACATGCGGTTCTCTGTAATCTAACTAGCGTGCCGTGTGCAAAAATTACATATTTAAATGAGGTTGGGTCAAGCTGGGGTGGCAGTGAACCGAAACTAAGCACAGTCCTATCGATCGTTTACAGTTTCGACATTATTTTATAACTTTTAAACAACGGCCTTTAAAATATATATATATATATTTGACGAGAATTATATATATATAATTACATGTAATATAACGAAATACATTACAACAATGCTCTGTATAAATTAGCGGGCTAATTAGATTGGAAATGTCGACATTTAATACAAACATTACAGGTACTCCGATTATGTGATTTTAATTCGCAAACTTCGTACTAAACTTAAATTTTCAATATATTAATTAAAAACTTTACAAACAGGTTAGAAACAGTGGCGTTAAAGATATCAAGAAACTGTTTTGATGTCCTTGTTAAGGTCCGGCTTTTGCAATTGGCCATAAATGGCCATGACATTGTAATTGTGTCACGTGACATTGTTCAGGCTGCCACTGGCTTTTTATCTGCAATATCGAACATACAAGTTGGGTGTGTTTACTACAAAGTATAACAACACTACTTTGTATAATATGAGGAAAGTTACTTCATTTTAGAACATCTGACAAACACATCTGATGCACTACTAACAATAAATGTTACAGAAATCAAACTAAGAAAGTTCACGGACCAGTCCATTTTTGAAACTGTAAGTATAACAATACACAAGTGGTGTATTGTTTTTAGCCTGACTAGACTATTAATAAAGAGCCATTCCATTGTAGTACTTCAGTCCCAGTCATTTGGTATGCTATATTATTATTATGAGAATGAAAAAAAAAAGTTCTGGTTTATATGCACAGCGGTTAACATAAAATTCATAAATAAATAAAATGCACCTTGCAATTCACAGTAAAAAAGTAGCGGCTTATATGCCGAAAAATACGGTACATGAAAGAAACCAGCTGACACCAAGTTGGCTACTAATATTAACTTTCATTTCATTAATGAATACAATATTTAATGATATGTGCACATATGTATTAACGGTGAGGTAATGACTCAAGGACATATACATGACTACCAAATTTCTCTGGGGCAATAAAGTTAACAGAAAAAGTGATTCCATCCTTATAAGTTACAATGTATATCTTATTTAGGTTCAAGCATATTTCCCCATAGGGCCTACATACACCTCGGCTAATTTGACAGTCTGCTTAGGACAGAATGTCAATGGCTATTTGTCTGTGCTCCAACTGATTTCTTGATGAACTTACACTAACCACATATAATTTATTTTAATTAATTGTAATAAAATAATGCATGCAACATCACAGCAGCGAATCGTATCCAGACACTTACCTTTGTTTGACACATAATAGCTGATGTGTATTTTTGTACCTGTATGTCGTTAAACATTAATTAATTCTTTAATTCATTCATCACTATGGCAATTCAGTGACATTTATGTAGTAACTTTCCCCAGTGAATATATCAATGACAAGCCATACTTTTTTTTATGTTTGTTAATTAATTAGTTTATGAATATTAAATAAATTCATGTATATTGTTGAATGAACACTTTGTTTAAAAATAATTCCCTGACTGAAACCTTTCATAATTTTTTTTATAGCACAGACAATCATACAACCCCTGCAATTAAGAAAATGTCCACGGCATAAACCCATACATTTTTTATAGCACAGACAATCATACAACCCCTGCAATTAAGAAAATGTCCACGGCATAAACCCCCCCCCCCCCAAAAAAAAACCCCCCATTATCATTGAAAAATAAACTCTAAATATGGTTCAAGGCCAAAATTTGCCATGGGGAATTAAAAACTCCACGGCAATCTCCACAGCATTGCCCACTGCCATTGGCAATTGCAGGGGTTGTCATATAATATTATATTCCCATTATATTCCTTACAGTTTAAAGGCCCTGCTGTAGCAAGAAGTTTGTTTTGTTTAACAACACCACTAGAGCACATTGATTTATTAATCCTCGGCTAGTGGATATCAAACATTTGGTAATTTTGACATGCAGTCTTAGAGAGGAAACCTGCTACATTTTTCCATTAGTAGCAAGGGATCTTTTATATGCACCATCCCACAGACAGGATGGCACATCCCACGACCTTTCATATACCAGTTGTGGTGCACTGTATAAATGATAGGACTTTATCGTTCAGAGAAAATCATGTAAGATGATGTTACTTCATATTGCGTACTTTGTATTATTGAGCAGTATTGTTTCAGAACCACAACAGTATTCAAAGTAAAATATGATCTTCTTTGTGGGGGTTTTAATATGTATCTTTCAAATTTAATTATATTAATTATATTTTCTTTATTTTATGTTTATCTGGGTATGATTTTTTTTAAATGATTACAAAAAGCATGGAAATTTGGCTGTGCTTTTATTTTTGTTCATGAACTTAAAAGAAATTACAGACAATCCTTAAATGTTTGACTTGTTAAATTATTACAGTAATAAATAACTGTATGGTAGACTTTTTTTCATTGCTGATTATTTGTGAATAGTACACAGAGAAATTTAATAAACAAAGAATAATTTGTTACCTGTTTCTGAATAACAAGTAATTCTGTTTGCCTATCTATATATTTTACACCATTGTAAATATTATATTATGATAGTTATTGTAATACAAGATACCTTTTTCATAAAATCTTCAAAACGTTACCCTCCACCATAAATAAAGATACCGGTAAGCTTACAGAATTTCAGATCTAATCCAGTCTACTTTATAAAAAAACATTTCATGCAAACAATAAGCTGAAATCATTAACATTGTATAACAAATATATTTAAAAAACAAAAAACACCCCCATGAGATTTAATTGGATTAAAGTAACAATGGTGTACAGCAGTATTCTGTAGTTATTATTCGCACCATACATGAGCATGTAATTAAGTGCCTGTGTGAAGGAATAATAAGATGAGTTGTTAAGCACACCAAGCATCTTGTAATCTGACCTATGATAAGGTAGTTGCTCATGTTTTCCACATGGAATAAACACATCATTAATTGGTAACGGTCTCGAACACAGTCCAACCTCGATTCACCTGGGAGACAAAACTGTGATGCCTGGTTCCCATAAAACCTGTAACATGCAACCTACAAAACTTCAGGGCTTTTACATTTACTTTGTTTCACTGATTGAAAACATATTTTATTGCATATACAACAAAAGGATTGGACACAAGTTCACCAACTTACTAGGCACTCTCCTTACTTTTATCTGTCCTAAATTGCTTTCACAAGATAATCAGAATTGTGAGGGCTGAAAATAGATTTATTTTTTATTGGAACATGTCACTGATGGCCTGCATCAGTCTATTTCAGACAGGAGAATTTGAAACCTGTCCCACTCTGTAGATCTGTCACAGAGCGACCGTTATGATCTGCATCCATTACATATTTTATGGGAACCAGGCTACAACATGCATGTGTGCACATACAAGATAAAAGAGTTCAGGGAATATTTACACAAAGACTTGACTTGGCCATAAAATGGATGCAATAATGCAATCCTCTGATGGACATCACCAAGTTATAAATCACTAGACTAGTGTACAGCAGGGCCCATATTTTCGTAGTGATTTTAGCGCTACAGAATCGTAAAACCATTGTAAACTATGACATATGCTGTGGTGATGTCACAGCCTACGATGGTTTTATGATTTTCTAGTGCTAGGAGAGCTTCGATAATAGGAACCCTTTTTTTTTTTAAATTATGACAAGATTGATTACAATGGAGAACCTGATCAGTTTTAAATTTTGCTGTAATGGTGATATGTTTAGCACAGACCACCCAGACTGATAATTCATACCAGACGGCTGGCTGCTCTGCTTAATAGTGATGGCACAAGTCTATGTGTAATATTTTAGATGATTATCAAGAAAATAAGGTGATCTCTCAAAGACAGGAAAATACTTAAAAGTTTTGGTTTTAAAATAAAAAGTAATACTTCTTTTCATGTGCTACATGTGCATAGACAGTTAGTATAGCCATATGATAACAAAGAATGATGTCCGAACAGAAGAAAAATAATGTTGATAATCTACTCTAATTGGATAAATAATAAAAAATATACCCTGAACTACAGCTTGAATATAAATAGCCACTTGAATAGGACAAAACAAAACAATAATATTTTTGGCAGGAGGCAACTTTAATAGAGCCCCATTCATAATACACATTGACAAATTCCATGTCTACAAGTGCATATATTATGCTAACATAAAGCCTGATTATATAACAATCTAGTTTATTCATGAAACACTTAACAAACGAGTAGTACTCAACATAGGTACTCAGCCCTCAAAAAAAAGAAGAAAATGTTGTCCCTTGGGTTTAAATTGCTGTATCACACCAGTGATAGAATCTATTAATATATATACATGGTGGCCAAGTACATAGCCTCAGCTAATGAGAGGTTGCTTGTTTGCACAGCAATTGTATTTTTATTTTTGGAGGGGGGTGGGGGGGTGGGGGGAGAGACCAGTGTAAGACCACCACAGCCCATCCAACTTTCCTGTGCATAGTATGTGTTACATCTAGTATATTTACTGTAGATCCTGAAATTAATGCATCCCAAAATTAATGTGAGTGACGATGGGCAGACTAAAATGTGACATGAAATTAATGCGAGTGGCCTCCCTTTGAAATATTATTTTCCTAACAACTCACATCTGTGTACTTTTCGGTTAAATCAGAGTTGCAGACCTATTTGTTAAAGGCGATTTTTAAGTCATAATGAAAAAACAATTCACCTAGTGGTATGCCAACAAAGTTTCAGCGAATTTCAACAGTAAAAACAAAGGGTTGACTTCAGGATTAGTGTGCTAAAAACCATTTACGTGTTGAATCGTATTGTCTTTTGCCATGGTTGTTTTATTAGAATTTTAATCTTTGTCTGTTTTGTTTTAATGACGTAGGACACATAGACAAAACATAGAAATAAATGTGTCATATTATTGATGCGAATAACACGAAATCGCATTTTTTGCATTAATATTATGACTGCATTAATTTCAGGATCTACAGTATATAAAATCAAGACATAAAATATACTTAAGGGTCTCTTAAATGGAAAATTAAAATGAGGAAGACGTAGGCTTACCTCTTGTAGACAAACAAAGATCCTTCTATGGATGTTTTTTCCTGCAAAAACAAACAAATCAACAATCATGTATTCTGTTAAAGATATTGTTAACAAAAACAATTATTGAAATTAACAAATATTTTTCATCTTGTACATTCTTGGTCAGCATAATTAGACTTCTTGGTTTACACTGGTCAGTAATGATCAACAAAATATTATTCAACTGAATTCAACTTATAAACAACTGTTCTTTCGACATCTTAATGTCTATTTTGAACAGTCATTGTGCTATTTCTTTATGTTCACAAAGTTTTCAAAACAAGAATCCTTATGATGATGTATGTATGTATGTAAAAAGATTCATTTTATTGTAAATGGTAACTACTATGTATTATCCTGTTTCTTGTGGCTGTAGGCAAATGTTTTATGAGAGGTTCCCAGACTGATATACTTCTTACTATTAACAGTTTTATTAATTCTGTTCTTAAATGTTATATTATTAACCAGACCCATGTAGACTCATTCTTTCAGTATAATTTGCACTTCATGATTCCATTTGATGGCCACACTACCTGTAGTTACATTGTATACACTAGAACCATTGCATTCCAGCCATGTAAAAGGCGATTTAAAAACTGACCCCACCCACACATTCGTTACATATTGCGACATTATTGAGAAAATGTGTGTACCTATCCCACTTAACACAATGATACCTGTGTGTCTGGATAGATTATGTACATTTATTTCTCAAAGGTTTTATGTTATACCTCTGTTCAGTTTAGCAAATGCAATTCACATTGTCTGCTAGGCCTACCCTTTGAGTTTAACAACATATCCACTTAGTGGATAAAACATATACATCTGTTTACAGGTTACACCCCTTTTTAACTGCTGTTGCAATGACATGGTAAAATCAGTTTATAAAGGCACTTGACTGTCATCGCAAAATTGTCTGAATTTCAAGGACTGCACACATGAAGATAAAAAATTGGCTTAGTTTATATTTCAGCCACTTAAACATTTTATAAGCCAGTTTTATTATTTAATTAACCAATGGCTACTGCAGGGCTTCTAGAATTTTAATAAAAACTCACTAGCCCTGGGATCAGCGATTTTTTTTTTTTTTACTTGCCATGATTAAAAATTTGCTAGCCCTACTTTTAAGTAAATACAATTTTACTACTGTTAATAATTAGATTGGGAGGGGGAGGGGGGGTATTCATATTTATAAAATAGACTTAAATATAACATTTGACAACTTTTTTTTCCAGTAGCCGTCGGGCATGGTGATTGTAGCTATTTACTAGCCCAACACTGAAAATCACTAGCCATAATCTAGAAGCCCTGGGCTACTGACAGTGTGAGTCCTGAAACAAATATGATTTGGACACTCGTAAACAATGTTGACAATTGTGAATGGTCTGTAAATATGGTGAGATATGTGATATTTGTTGAGTACAATCAAGCCTCAGAAAACTGCGAGAACGGTCGTTTCATTCGTGCGTTGCTCATACAAATCTAATTTTGCATAACTTATTTTTTGTTCATGCATAAAATCGAGCACTATTTACATGTAATGCAGATTTTCAATTTTTTAGGGGTCTGATTACGATTCTACAAAGCATAAACGATAGCTCCATGATAGTACAATATGTGGAGACTTCTATAGATATGTGGTTATTTCAACTATCTTTATTTCATTTTCTTTTCTTACTTTTAACTGTGGATACCATTATTGTTAAACAGTATATCTTATTAGAAATGGCTGCATTGCAATTAATATGTGTTCTAGTGTAAATGACTAGGTGGAGGATGGGGGGGAGGGGTGTTACTAGTGATTTCCCTAGACATTAGGCAAGGCATGGTAGACCAAACACTTTTGGGGCATTTTCACCATTTTCAGGACACTTGTTTTTCATTAAAACTACAATTTTTTTTTAATTAAAATAAACATTAATGTAATTTATGTGCTTGCTTTAATAAATGAATGGCAAAAGATATAAAAGGCATATTTTATTAATTAATAATACCTTTTTGGGTGTTTTATAAAGGCAATTTTAGAATTAATTACTGAAAAAGGCTTGTTTAATCTCAGGGCAGCATGGCGTTGGTTGAGGCAAGATGGTGCTAGACTACTGAAGCATGGTGCTGCACCATGCTAAAACAAGCTAGGGAAAACACTAGTTAGTCACCCTTTACCGGTGCCGCATCAGGTGAACTGCAGAATGCTGACTGCAGACCTTAAAAAAAAACAATGAGGGGACTGATTACTTGCAATCCTAATTTAGAGCCATTTAAAATACTACCATATTGATACCATATAAATTCGCTATGGGGAACTAAAAACCAACCAAAGACGACTCGTTTTTCAATATTATATACATAACTACACGATGCATCTGAACTCGACAGTTGAGTTGTGTTGTATTGTATTATGTGATCTAGGCTTAAAGGAGAGGACAATTAAGACATTTGGCCTGGTATGCATATTCAGCGATATATAATGCACATTATTGCTTAATATCAACACATATAATAGTATAGTTAATTAATAAAACGGTTAAATGTGATGGCTGTTATATATAACAGATGCAGCCATTTTGTACCATCTCAGTGAGTATGCCCTCTGGCGAGCTGGTGGTTACGTAATACTTAACGCGTAACCTCAGGAATGAGCCTTAGAACTAGAGAAACACAATCTACCTGGTTTTTGCGGGATGATAAATAGTCATACATTGCAATGTTCTGTAATAATACACATCCCAGTAAGCCAGCAATAAGTATATCCAGCACTATATATATTATTTTTCAATACAAAATAAAATACCATTGTCAAAGTGGCTACACAACAAGTCGAAACAATTAACAATGTTTTGCCCATGCATTAACCTACATACTGAAATGATACACGGAGTGTTTTCTTAGTTAATTGGTCTATGTTGTTAGTTATTTCTACCTGTGATTCCTGATTGGCAGGTGTGTGTATTTGATTGGTAACCAGACGAGCCAATTAAATGACTCTTGTCTAGACACAAAAATACATACCAGTATTGTGGAATATTACCCATCGCCCCTAAAATTGTAATGGACATGGTTTATTACTGTAAATAGTTCTGTAAAACTATTGATTAAGTAGACTTTTCCATCTAAAACCACAGAACTGACCAATTTACGTAGTCCCAAAGAAAAGAAAATTATCACTTGGGTATCGTGGGTTGTCGTTTTTGCTCCAACGTAGCATATCAATAGGCCTAATAGTGTACATTTTTCCTTTGGATTATTTAACAGAGAAAAATACTATAACCCCATTTTGTTCCGTTAATGCAACTTGAAATATATTTAGTTAAATAGTTTATTATATTATTACGTCATTTATGCTGTTTTACAAGTCAGGTTGATCAAAGAGAAGCGCCTTGTTGAAAATTACTGCTTTTGTTTACACTGTACATACAGGAGATGGTCAGGAGCTGACGTCACTTCGCCCCAAGCTATCCCACCGGACGTCACAAAAACTAAACAAAATGACTGCCCCCATTAGCAGGAATAATGATGGGGTTTTATTAACTAAAATTATGCGTTTTTCATTTGCTAAAGTGTCAGTATGTGTTGGTGGTCCGGGTATGCATCTTTCCAACACATAAGGCTCTTGTTTGAGTTGACCCTACCTTTAATTTAAAGCTGTCTGAATTGCAAACAAAACAACATATTCTGTGAAATACTACTTGTGCTTCGTCCATTTTGTGTGATGACAAATGACTTGTTTGCACCTTTAGAAAATGGCAGACACTTTATTAGAAAATAACTCTGATTTTTTTTTGCATTTTTCAAGATAATTTTGCTAATTGTTTCTGCTCACCCAGAGCTAGTTCTGCTTTAGATCTCACTAATTTGGGCACAACGGGTTTCATGGTCTGTTCCGAGTCTAACTAGGTCTTTTTACAGCAAAATTTTTATTAACAGTTGCTGAAGAGGTGTGATATCGAGAAATACATTTCAAGTTGTTTTTATCCAGTTACAACATAACATTATTGGATATGAGATTAATCATTTTGAGGTTAACATGTGTTTCTTAATTATTTGGGGCATATAAGTATTTTGGGTATATTGTTTATCGCCTTGACTTTGGTACAATAAAAAGGCCTGACCTGTTGTTAAATCACTATGGTGGATGCTACATTATGCTAAATGAAGTTATATCACTACGGTGGATGCTACATTATGCTAAATAAAGCCCTGTCATGAGGAATATTCGAATTAAGTGAAATCGGTAATAATAGTTGGTATTGTCATTAATAAAACAATAAAATACAAAAACAATATTACACATAAAAACATATTTTAAATCTGCTTGCTCTATAATTATTTTATAACGTGGATGACTTGACACATGATAGTAGTGACCAGGTTTCTGTTAATTCTGCGTACATTCCGTAAAATTATTATTTAAACGATTTTGAAAAAGAAAATGCATTTATTGAATTAGAATGGGGATAACCATGTTGTATTTACCATTTGTGGACATTAATACTGGTCTTACAACTGCAAATATTTTTTGTTTTACCGTCTATGCTCTGCCAGCAAAAATTCAATTTGAGACTGTAAAATCAGCATTAATGTCCGCAAATGGTCAAATACAACAAAGTTATCCCATAATTCACACCATTTTATGTCTTATTAGTTAATGATGGCATTGATTGCAATTGATGTCTTTGAGATACCCTGTATAAACAGTACTGTCATCAGTCAAGCTTCTCAATGACAACAAAGTGGATACATATTATGTACATTACATGTATCTGCCAGTTCTGAATATTATACATGTATACAAATTAAATTCAGAATCAAAGCTGTGGCCAAACTATATGTATGTCACAATCGAGCACATTACAAAAAGTAACTGATAATTGCGTTAACACCCTAGAGGTGGTGTCTTGGGGTGCAAAAATGTTGGAAATAACAGAAATATTTGTTAGAGGGGAACCTGGTATTGGTCTTAGCATTACCTGTAGAAGAAAAATTATTGTTGCTGTTCTTGAAATTTTGCAAAAATAGACTTCATATATATATACAGCAAAATAATCTTTCAGTCAGAGCTTCTAGATTATGGTAGCACCACACTCAAGTTTGGTCTAGTAAATAACTACTATTGCCATGCCTGACGGCTAGTGAATTTGTTTTTGTCAATATGTTAAGTCTATTTTGTAAATATGAATATCCTGTCCCCAGTGTTAGTATTTTTAACCTCTATCTCCCTCTTTAGGTGATGTAAAAACTAATTTCAGTAAAACTGTATTAACTTAAAGTAGGGATAGTTAATTTCTAATCATGGCTAGTATCTTTTTTTAATCACTGATCCCATGGCTAGTGGATTTTATAAAAATGCTAGAAGCCCTGTTTCAGTCATGCTGTGAAAGTCTCTTTTTAAAAATTGCTGTAGACAGGCTCCAAATTGGCACTGGTGGGCTGTGTCACACCTAGCATTTTCTTTTAAATATTACGTTTGTTATTTTGGAAGTGTTACAGGATAATTAGAATTTGCTACTCATGTTTCTAATATGTAAAATATCAACTATGTTTCGTTTATCAGTATTTGTCTCGGCAGAGCCTTGACAAATACCGATTAACATACACTTGGTCGATGTTCTCCATATTAAAAAACACTTGTGACAAATCCTCTCTCTATATATCATGCTCTCTTTTATATTCAATTAACAATGTCTAGTTTTTTGTATGGTACGAAATCACTTTTTCAGGGTGTGCACATTATGGTCGCCCGATCACCCATGGCGAGTCAAAATAGCATCGGGCAAGTCAAAACCGTATCACCCGCCTGGCAACCGAAATTTTTTGCATATTGTATTATGTATCAAAATGCAAATAATGTTTGTAAGAGATCAGAAAGTTATTTTTTATTTATTGTTTTCAACTGGTTTCCTATTAGTATCTGCACAAACAAACCCATGTAGGACATAATAGCGACCACTTCCCCAGTCTATCCAACAGTCTAAAACCATTCGGAATGCCTTGGCCGGTTTTGATTATGTATTCGAAAAACCCTGACCATGTAAAAGTGTTCGTAGGTTCAATCGGAACACCTCGGCCGTGTCCGTCTTTACTTTCCATTAAGTTACAATCAGAACAACTCGTCACATTCCGCTATGCTATGTTTCGCTGAAAGATTTTGTTTACGAATATGAGGTTTTCCGAAGTTACATTGTATTGGAACATTTTCGTTTGTTACAAAATATAATAAGTCTACTATACCAAACACCCAATTGTCATTGCAAACGATGTCAACATAGATTGCTGTCAGCTTAGTATTTTTTTAGTTCCTCGTCTTATGGCCATGAAAGCACTGTATTCAATCCAAGACCGAGCCTTGGTAAAACATTCAAGATGTTTGATTGTGTGGGTCCCGTAACAACATAATAATTATAATTTAATTACAACAGTTTGTAATAAAACTAAAACAAGTTCTATTTCCTTCTTTTGTGTTGTTATTATTGTTTGTATGATATGATAACATATTTTTATTGTGCAACTTAAATAAGTTGTGTTTTTAACGAAATTCGGTCGCGGGCCATTCAAAAGTTGTACGGGCGGGTTAAAGTGTTGCTGTGAGTGGCCCGATTGGCCAGTCAAAAAAAATACACTGCTTTTTACAATGGTACGAAATGACCATGGTACAAAACAACATGTTAAGTGTGACTGATCATATAGGAACTAAGTTTGTGCAGCATATTTGCCTTCTTTACACCTGAATACAAAGAGCTTGCTAGCACTCGCTATACATAATAATGTGGTTCTAAAAAAACACACCAAAAAACCATGCAATATGGGGACAAACGTCTATGATAAATCATAAAGTGAAAGTAAAAGTAAAAATAATCATAATTAAACAAAAGGGAATGTTAACCACTGTATGCCATACTGAGTGGTAACAAGAAACCTCGAGTCTGGGTGAAAGAAGAACATAACTAATCAGTGTCTTGTGCTCGCGCTGTAGCTGTATTGAAAACCGTTCATTTGCGATGATTTGAAACACGAGTGTTTACAATTAAATAAATGCGTCGTTTGCGAAATAACGCGTGACTTTAGCAATGCCATGCATACTTACCCATTCGTTAACCTTGGAGCTAAAAGAATATAAGGCTACTTGTGAAGCAGTTTCAACAATGTCAGTGATATATGGATCTCTTTGCTGCAGAGCAGCCAGATTCATTCTACTTTCCGCCATTCGAGTTTTCTTTAACTATAGACTGGCTCTCGATGCTAAACGCATTAATACGTAGCGTAACAAAACTAAAAAACGGTTTGATGTTTGCAGGTGCGCGGTGATTACAGATACGGAAGTGTTTCAAAAGCTTTATTTCATTGATTAAAAACCCGTTTAATAAAGTTTTATTGAAAATTATAATAATGCTAAAATGTTATAGTTAAATAATAATTGTTTAGCAGAATTTAATAAATTTAGTATTTAATGTCGATAATTATTTTTAATTCTATATTTAAACAATGGTTCTTGCAGATGAAGAAAAAATATATTTTGACTTATATTAATGAAATTTTTGAAATTATTGATTTGTTTTATTCGTTAATAATGTTTTCTGACCGAATGTAAATTGTTACATTAGTTTATGTCGTGTAAATGCAAAATAGTGAAAAACCAAAGAATGGCACCAATGCCAAGTGCCCGGATGAAAATGCTATATTCCTAGGTTTACAAGAAAAAATGGACGAAACCGTGAGGTAGTGGATATATTTGTTTGGAACACAAGAAATCCGTGTTTCCTCACAATGGCCTCGACGGCACCAGGTACTTTATTTGTTAATTGTGCGTTTTGTTCGTATTGATGGTGAAATATGGCTTTGATAACGCGGTACAGCGAAACTGCCGTAGCAGACGGCAATCCATGTTAACAATAACAACATGAATGATGAAACATGGCTGGCATTTTTTGATATTGACAGTGGTCAAAATCAGATGTTTATCGGTGCACATGGAGACACAACATTAGTGTTTGGGAATTAAATTGCTAACAGATATACATTGAATGTTTATTATTAGCTTGATTGCCATCTGTTCTATATTTATGTTTGTTTCTTTATTTAATTATATATAAAAATGTTAAAATAGAGGGTATTTCATGTTTTTGTTAAATTATAATTTATTTACAGGTATATTTCAATAAGTGGCGTCTGTAGTCATACAGTATCACATGAGTTGTATATAATGCAACAAGCATGATATAAAGCTGAAGAATTTACAAGGAGTTATTTTTTACCAAAATATTTAAATATTCTATTTAAATTATTATGAATGTAACGTTTACAAATTACAGTGATAGAAATAAGCAGAATTTTTCACTAGTCCACCGGACAAGTACATCGAGAAATCTACTTGTCCAGCTGAGCAATATTTTCACTTGTCCAAATAAATGTTTGTTTTATTCAAGTACAAGGACCATTTTCATGCAGTTCACACATCATAAAGAAAATGTTTATTTTTACTAATTTAGTAAATAACTATTTATATCTAAGGTGTTTTGTTGTTCGTTTGCTACGAACATGGTGAATAATTGATTTTTGAAGTGGTGGATCTAAATTATATAGTTGAGATGAAATAAAAAGAAGTTTTTTTCCAAAGGGCATCTTGTCTAAAAGGGGGATGGTTTGAACCCCTCAGTGGTGTAGGAAGGTGCCAAAATGTGGAGGGCACACTTTTATATTTACACACTTTTACACTATTATAAAGCAAATATAAAGCAAAATATCTGAAAAGTGGGGGCATATTCCCCCCTCCCGCTTCCTACGTCAGTGCCCCTCAAACACCCCCCTGTATCAGCTTCTGAACTTTACTTTGCACCCTCAATATCAGTCAGTCCTCTGCCCCCCCAAATGGAGAAGACGTCAACTGAGGGGATTCGATCCTTCAAACCTAGCATCTCGGTAGAATGCTCTATGTATACATATGGAGGTATATCGATCCTGCCCTTTGGTTAAAATTGTATTAATACATGTCTGTAGATTAATACATGCGTAACATTTTATTTGGACCTGTAGTCAGTATAGAGGTCAATGCAGTTGAAATTTAAAAAAAAAATAAAAAAAATTCAATGCTGACTTACCTTATTCGCAACTATTTATTATTATTATTTTTTATTAGTATTATTATTATTTTGTTTTTTGGACACAATTTTTTGTAAGCCTAAATTTACTATTTCCTTATAAAATGTTTATACAAATTATATGTAATATACTATTTAGTAATACTTAACTAAACAGTGTAAAACTATAAAATACACTGTAATAGTATATTATATAGGTTGACATTGTTTAATCTACATAGTACTGTATTGTATGGTTGACCTAACCTTTTTGGGTGATAGGGTACTAGTAAAAAATGAGTTATATATATATGCATAAAATCTGGTAGTCCTCAGTGAAAATGGATAGCCCTATAATTTCATTAAAATAGAAGGCAGTTCTGTAGTGTTTTAGAAAAAATAAAATGGCCAATTTCTCTCTTATGATTATATATATCAATATAAAAAAACAAATTATAAATACAAACACTAATAATACTGGTTACAGCAGGAGTGAAAGGAGATTTGGATGTTAAACAAAGGTGGGGGATAGAGATCTGTACACAAATGGTAAATTTTTATACACAGGCATAGGAAGGTGTCAAAAAGTGGGCGAGCGCACGCACACGTATAAATATTAAAAAAATATATTTAAAAAAAAACCCCACTTCCTATGCCATTGCTACATTATGTAAAATTTGTCCAACAGCCCCACTTGCAGGCATCAAAATAAGTCGAGAACAGTCGTTCAGGTTACCGGGAGGTTAACACATGTAAGAAATTTCATCATAACAGTAAAAGTAAGCCAGGCAATGCATTCCGGACTTCCGCGTTTCATTTTCTTGTAAGAAATTGCATCGATGTTCGTGCGCACTTGTGAAATTGTAAGAAATTATAGTCAATCCGCGTTTAAGCAGCATCCACTAGATAAATTTACTTCTGGATTTTGTTTCTCGTACCAATATTCGTGCACACCGATACAATTTCAGAACGTCTGCATTTAGCGTTAAAAGTAGTAGTAGTAACAGGAATTCAATTCTAAATTTCATATAGTTGTGGTAACCTATAGGTTACCAGGCTATATCTTGTGGTAACCTGAAAATGGGTTACCAGACACAATGCTTATTTCAATGCCTGCATTTTTCTTAAATTCAAGAAGTAATGCTAACACATTTCGTATACAATACAGTACCTGATGCACGGTCAGTTTATGACCGATCCCCTTCGGTGGATGCATTGGGCTATACAAATTTCTCATTACAGGCTGTGATATGTGCTATCCTGTCTGTGGGGTGATGCATATAATTTATAAAACGATTCCTAGCAGAAAAATAGGGCTCATACTGCATCCAATTTTCTGATAGAAAATTATTAAAATGTGGTTAATTTAACCTTTAGACTACTGGATTAATTTTTAACAAAAACCACGTTGAGTGGGTACAAGTTTATAATTTTTACTCACATATATTCACTTAAATGTTTTATAAATACATGAAATAAAGTTCATATATGAATCGGTAAGTATTATTTTCGTGTCTTTTTTTTGTAATTTTTATTATTTTAGATCGGCTAATTCATTAAAATTAGGCAAAAAATCGAAAAAGTTGCGTTTACTTACGGGCATTTGTGGCCAACTGTCCAGTATTTATGTCCATTATTCCCGATAACAGTGGTTTTCTGACCAGATTTTTTTTTTAAACCCGAACTAAGATTCATATTGCAATATTTGGTAATTTTCGTTGTTGGTAAAACGATCAAATTTATTATCAAATTAGCTGTCACAATCAGCTATCGATCCCTGAAAATGACCGCGACGTGCCGCCATTGTTGTCAAGTGAAAATACTTGGCCGAAAACCACTTTTTGAACTCAAAATTTCAAGGTATTTTCAATTGAAAAAATCAAAACAAAAGCCACCATTTTGAAAAAAAATCTATTTTCTTTAATTATATTTCCGTTTCCGGTGAGTGTCGTGTGCAAAACGACGGGAAATATGAATTGGGGAATGCACTGTATACAGTGTACAGTATATCGACTGACGTGACATCGGGCGAGATATCTCGCCTGCAGTAGTCAGAAGGTTAAGGAAGACCGAATGTTGTAGCCACTTTGTATACGGGTGAGCCAATGATTAATAAATCAGTGTGCTCTAGTGGTGTCATTAAACAAACTCTTTTTTTTTTACAATCAAAGACTAGTAATTAAATTTCTGTTACATTATTACAGTTTAATGTCATCACATTGGTCCAACCGTAGCAACGTGAGTTTGTTCATTTCTCGATGACCTTAAAAATTACGTCGGGGAACAGGATAGCATATACCATTGCCTTTGGTCGTGGTGCACTGGCTGGGATGAGAAATAGCCCAGTGGGCCCATTGATGGGGATTGATCCCACACCGACCATGCACCAAGCGAGCGCTTTACTACTGGGCTACATCTCGCCCCCTTTATTGTTGAAGAACCGAAAAATCATTCAAAATAAAATATTAACTTTTAGTGTTATTATTAGTAAGGGGATGTGAAAGAAATAACAGACAATCCTTAAATAGTATTATTTTTTCAAGGCGCCATATAGCAAAATTAGGAGCCATGTTTATATACTGATATAGTGTATGTACGAGTGTATGTTTGTGTGTCTGTGTCTATGTGAGTGTGTGTAAACGGTTTACCCACTGGTACAAATATTAAAGAACTTTGAAAAGCATGACTTGTATTAGAGAAACAATTGTGCAATTTATATATATATACTGAGTGACTAGTATCGTAATTGTCTGTTGAGTATTACATCAGAAAGTAAATTATAAAAATCTGATTAAAAAATCTTTACTAAAATGCAATGCTGGAGTGGCAGTCCTCCTATTTACAAAACCCAAAACAGTATTTAAATTCATTGATGTATACTGTTATAAATATGTGATGAAGCAGAAATAGAAGTTTGAAAAAATATTTTCCGAGCTGCTTTTTAAATATATGCATTAATAACACATATTATTTGTAACAAATCTGATTTGAAAAAAAAAGTACTAAGTATTTTCCATGAAAATGGGGAAAAAGTGCCTCATAGTCATAACATAGCAAGTAATACATTCGGAAATGTTTGTATATATTCGGGATTTGCCAACAGTTAACTGTTTTTCTACTTTATGCTGACGATGTGTCTGTGTGCTGCATATAAAAAGGTTGACAGAGTCCCACGATTCCCAGTCTATGTTAATCATGGGATCCACTTTTCTCTGTTTTGTTTGAGTTGTTGATACAATTGTGATATTTTGTTGCAAACTTTTACTTTTCTTTAAAATAAAGTTTTTCATAAGGTGTACCAAAAAGCGTTTTATAACTATTTAGATATTTTCCTCTGATTTTATATATTTGTTAAAATTTGACTTATATTGTTTGGCAAAAACGTGGTTGCGGTCTTTTTCGTGGTTTTTATCTCCACGAAATTGATGGTGAAGTTTAGTGGTATACAGCGGCTATTTCACCAGAATATTTCCCTAGCATGATTATTGCTGGTCTGTTTGTATCAACTATGGTTCATTCACCAAGGGGGTGACCGTATAAAATGTTATAGTTGCCAAACGAAAAGAATGGTCGCATTTGCACATGCAAGAGGCCTGAAAACTGATTTAAAGGCACTGACCCTAGTTTTAACCTGTGAAAATGGACACTAACTTTGGTTAAATTACAAACATGTAACACATTTGGATAGCGTTACAAGAAAGTGAAACTAGAGTCTGTGGCGTTGAAACGGTGAAATATCTTTAAAATTAGACTAAAACTTGACTCCATAACTGTTATTTCTTAGATGCTCGTGCATTTTTAAAAATATGAAAAATGCATTTTGTGATATTAGAAACACTAAGATGACCAGGAACACCTCGGATGTATGGATAAGCTAAACAATAAAATATAAGTAATGTTTGATTTCAGTGTTCATAAATGGCTTTAACAGTGAAAAAGTGTTTAAAAACTAGAGTATGTCCCTTTGTATCATATGTTTATATCAAAATCTATACTATATTACACTTTCCAATTACAGTTACTAAAAATAAATAAATTATGGACAGAATTTTGTGTGCCAGTAAGCTTAGCATGAGCTTTGGTGCTTGTGGTATTATTTTATTTGTGCCTACCTGAGTACAGTTAATACACAGTAATTAAAACAAATTAGATATTTATTACCCATATGGTTAAAAATATCTTGGTACATATCAAAGTGATACGTCCTACTAGAACGCCAAGTGGGATGTAACACTTTGATGTCACAATATGACGTTAGGGACGTAACACTTTGATGTCACAATATGATGTTATTGAGTGGCGCACTACAATCTTTGCATGAATGTCAACCAAATGGGTTGAGTGGTATAAATTAAGATTGATTATGGATAATAAATAGGATATTAAACTCGCTACCATTTTATATCATGTTTATGTACCTCGTGAATAATTTTCATTGTCAGTCACTAAAGCACATGCCAACTGAACATTATTTCATTCGGGACATAAACATGATACGAAATGGAAGCTTGTTTAATATTCTATAAATAAAAAAACACAATTCAGGTTTGTAGTTGTAAAAAGCAAAAATAATATATGTAACTGATTTTGTTTAACTGGACTATTCTGGTTGTCAATAAGTAAACCTAAAATTGTATACAAAGGTTAGAGTTATTGTGTGTTTTACAACCTCGACACAGTGCTCAGTCTGTACATTGCCAAATTAGCCGATTGCTAATTTTATACCAAGTGGCTACAACATTTAATCTTGGGCTAATAAAATATGCCTTAAATTAGCCACATTTAAAATATTTTTTCAAGGAAATACTCTGTACTGTATATTTGAAAACTGGTTAAACCAAAATTCATTTCAGTGTGAGCCCTGCGTGATGCGTTTTCAATGGAGTTCAATATATTTGATTTTTATGTATGAAAATGACAACCTGCGATTATGAGTAATTTTTATGAATTGCAACAGCTGCACATTGCATATTTAATTTTTTTAAATGTATATGCTGTCCTCAACCACTGGGTTAATTGTAATACTTTTCAATCAGTTGTTGAAAATCATGTTCAATCTAAACACAGGGACCATGGTGTGTATTTGGAAGTGTAGGGGAGGGGGAACTATCAGTGCAATAACATGAGATATGGAAATTTGTTCCTCCAAGAACAGTTTTAATTTCAGGTGTTCAGATGTGTAATTTTTAGTCTTCTGAGCACAATAACAAGGAAAAGTGGGGTTTTCCATCTAGATCTAGGATTTTCTTCCTATGCAGAATAGGGCCAAGTTCAGCCAAACTAGGCAAAACTATTCTACTAGACTGGTTTATGCACTTCACAGTAAACCAAATGGCCACTTAGGGAACCAATCAAATAGTTTGCAAATTTTCAAGACAAAAAATAAGGATATTGGGAACCTTAAACCAGCCTATGTGTACAAGACAAGCTGCTGATAATTGCAGGAACAATTGTTCTAAATGTGTAACCTAATTTTCATTTGTGTACTCTTACATTTAGGACATGAGTTACATGGTTGTAATGGTCTTTTTAGCGTGAAATCGAATTGTTAACATGAATATTTTTTGAAAGTTCTTCATAACTCTTAAATTCTGTTAATCAAATGTTCTATTTCTAGAGAGCTGTCTCAAATGACATGCATGTTTCAATTCTTTTGACCTTCAGTTGCTGTACTTTGAAGTTGAACATGTGTTTATCTGTGCATTACAGAGAAAAAAAAAAAATTAAAGCTAAGAATGACACAATAAACTAATATATTACCCAACTTAGGGTTCATACAGTAGAATGTACAATGTGCATAATTGAAATTGTAAAAAAACCCCAAAAAACAATGCAGATAAAGATTAAAAATTAAGCATCACATTTCTTGTGAGTCTTGAGGGAATGGGATGTATTTCAGCGGTAGTGTGCTTGAATGAAGCATGATCGGTTATAGGAGTGATCACCTTCAATGGAATCATGTTGTCCCTATTCAAACCAAAACTTAGTGGGGTTTTTTATAACGACACAACTATGGCACATTGATTTATTAATCATCAGCTATTGGATGTCAAACATCAAGCAGTGCCGCATGACGGTATGGACATCAAAGGCTTTGGTATGTAATGTTCCATTTAAAAATTCCATCCTGATTTTGTTTCGGTAGGAATAGCCTGTATGGCAGTGGTTGGTTCCCTCCCCACACACACACTCTCTCTCTCTCTCTATTTCTCTCTCTCTATCTCTCTCTGTCTCTCTCTCTCTCTGTCTCTCTCTCTCTCTCTCTCTCTCTCTCTCTCTCTCTCTCTCTCTCTCTCTCTCTCTCTCTCTCTCTCTCTCTCATCTATGTCCTGAGTGAAATAATTTTCAGTTCCCACGAGCTTTAGCGAGTGACAAATGAAAATATTATTTCACAAGGGACATAAATTTGATAATAACTGATACCGAGTTTGTTATTCTATTTATTACTTGAGCTATTTTTTCTCTAAAAGCTTTTATTTTCGACACAAATGCATGTACATATCAGTGTTCGAGATTAACGGTATCCCGATATCCTGAGGATACCAAAATTTAATTCTGGATACCTGCGATTTTATTTTTCGCTAAACAGTAAAAGTCGTCATTTACTGGTGAAGTTAAGTAACAGTATTTTCGAGCTCGTACCCAGTCTAATTCCATAACAATATCTCCCCCAACTCGTCTAATGCAACACTGGAGTAATAGCGTCGTAGCAACAGAGTGGGAACTGCTAAGTCGTTATTGTTTTTGTTGGATGTTTCCTCCCTTCAAATTTTATATGAGATATTGATTCCACATCTGCAGAAAATTGATACAGGTAGGTTAATCATTAATAATGTCAGAAACACTTAAAAATTACTGCTAAATATTAATCTATGTTAGTATTATTCAAAAATAGATTAAGTTTGATTGCAAATTTCACAAATTCCGCGACATTTTGTTATAAATTTAACACCAAAAACAGACAGCCATAAACGCAAACTCTTTAAACTACATGATGTCATTGTGTGTGTTTGCCAAATCGTGATGACATCATATTTAGTACCGACAAGGTCATTGGTTTGTAAGAATCAAATCATCCCAATAGTATTGTTCATTAGACCAATGCATGATTTTTATTTTCCCCGTTATGAGTGCCTGCTGGGGTAATAAAATTTCTTATTACACACCCGTCTAAGATATTACTCATGTCATAACAAGTACACATGCACAGACTGGCGAGGTAATGTCACTTTGCATCTACCTGCAGTAAAATAACCTGGGTGTATGACGTCCTTTTTCTGAATGCTAGAAAACATTGAGTGCAAAATTGCTGTAATGTTTTGTACAAGACAGTGTAATAGTGTACCATTACAAAATATGGCCATGAATTGAAATTGCGATAAAATAGGCTGTTATATTTGGGCCTATTGTGTACGAAGACGAAACAATGTCGTCGATCTGCTACTCTTTTTTTTTCTTTTTTTTACAGCCCTGTGTATAAAATGCCAGCATCACATCTAGTCAATCCCATTCACCCATCTCAATCTTTGCTGGTCCAATCAACAATTCAGTCATTATTGTGAATTTCAAAACCTCATTAACTAACAATTACTGAAAGCTTTGCACCAAAATCTAAACTGTACACTGATGACGTCTCGTTTACGTTTATGCATGACATTGCTGACCCATTTGGTAGAAAAATGGCTTACTTCTGCATTGTGGCTTGTTTGCAGTTGGTTTGTAATAAATAAAATACTAAACTAGCTTGCCTGTCATACCATAACTCGCTTGTCAGATACCAAAACTGTTTACTCGTTTTCATAACAATGGTAGTATGACAGACAAGCTCATTTAGTATTCTGTATATATACTGAAAGGAAAAAGAAATGTCAGGTCAACTTTAAAGCCAGCAGATAAAATTGTATGACACAATTGTACTACATATCTATGAAGGATGGACACTAATGATAATACTGTCAATTTTTTATTGAAATGTGAAAGAAAATGGCAACATAATCTGATTGCAAATGAAATTGAAATCAAACACTCATGGAAACAATTCATTAGTATCCGTCACATGTCATTTAATTCTCGTTAGTCTGTGTATGAGTCCACTAGTCTCACTGGTCTCACTAGTACCGTGTGTGACCACCCCATACCTGTGTAGCTGCCCTGACCCCCCCTGGTCATGGAATTCATCAAGGCATTCACACTCCTCATTGGAATGTTATTCCATTCGTCTACCAAGGCATCTCTGAGCTGGGCAAGGGTGATGGGTGGGTTTGGACGATTCCTCACTCTTCTGTCCAACTGATCCCACAAGTGCTCGATGGTGGACAGATCGGGGCTGTAAGCGGGCCAGTCGAGAGGGGACGATGTTGTTCGCTGCAAGGAAGTCCCTACACACTCTTACAACATGCGGCCTCGCGTTGTCTTGTTGCAATGTCAGGTTGTTTTGCTGGACAAAGGGCACGCCGTAAGGCTGCAGGGTCTCATCCCTATATCGGACGGCTGTCAGGTTTCCAGCGATGACCACCAAAGGCGTTTTCAACCCATGGGAAATTCCACCCCAAACCATGACTGAGCCACCTCCAAATCTGTCCCTCCCTCTCATCAACACAAGCGTCAGCAAATCTCTCCCCACGACGTCGATACACACATGAAAGTGTGAACCTTGATTCATCCGTGAACAGTACACGCCTCCATTGCATCATATGGAACCTTCCCGGTGCATATGCACGCAGCCAGTTCATCCGACGTTGTTGACTTAATGGCGTCAGAGGGAGAGCAACGTAGGGACGACGCGCAACGAGATTGGCCTCTCTCAGCTGATTCCTTACAGTTTTGGGGTGGATGGGACGATTGTGAGTGCCTATGGTGTTGCGAGCAGTTTCGGTGGCAGTAAGATGACAATAGCGCGAATGCGCAAGCCTGATTGCGCGTTTCTCTCAGCGTGATGTTACACGTGGGCACCAAACCCTTCCTCTAACCCGTAAACGTATCACAAGACGACGTATGGTTTGAACATTCACACCAAATTGCACGGCAACTTGTCTTTGTGTATGATTTTGCATGAGCTGTGAAATTGCTTGATCCCTCTCAACTTCGGTCAAGCATGGCATAATGGCAAATAACGCATCGGATTGTGTTCTATAACACGTAACACTACAATGTGGTATGAGTTGTACCCCGACTTCGCCCAAATCATGCTTTTGCACGTGCTTTTGGTGATTTTCATTGTCTTGCCATACGCCGCTCCCTATCACACTTCACTGAGTGTGGATTCAGGGTATAATGCACAATAACCCAATGAGTTATTTGTACAACTTCCATACAAATCCGACCACTTATTTAGGAATCTTTCCACAATTTATGATCAGTTTCTTTTTCCTTTCAGTATATGTTACTGTTAGACGTGCTGAGGTGTTGTTAAACAAAAATTCCATTCAGGACTTTGTTGAGGTTTTAAGATGGTCATGATAGAACATCATAGCGCCAGTGTTGTTTTGTTCTTGTATTCAATATATTAGATATCAACTGAGTTATTAGGCTCAGATATATTTCAATGTCCGTGACAAGCACCAATGTTGTTTTTTCCTTAAATTCAATAAATTAGATATCTTTACAGTTTTTAAGATCAAATATTTTATTAATATCTGTGACTAGAAATGATGGTACCAACTATTTCTCGTTGCATCTAGTTCACCATGACTGATATATTAAAGGCTGTGGTATGTGTTATCCTGCCTGTGGGATGGTGCATATAAAAGATCCCTTGCTACTAATCAGGGTTGGAAAAATCCTGTGCTCGGATGCCCGGGGCTACCAGATTTCACTACTGGGCAACCAGTTTTACCCATGATGTAAACCCAGCGGGCTACTGGGACAAAAAAAACCCCACAAACAGCCCCCCCCCCCCCCCCCACACCTATAATATAATTTAAAGAACCACCCCCAATACCCCCTCTCAAGCAAAATATTTGAAATTACTATTCAATTACTTTACTGGCCACTAATTCACATGCTCACATGACCTAAGCAAACTTCAATCAGTCGCCAGTCATACAACTCGGACACCAGGAAAAAAATAAATGCGATGCACCGTGTTTTTTTGTTTTTTTTGTTTTTTGTTTACAGTAATGATTACAAACAAGTGAACATACCATATTTGACCGGAAATTAGTCCATGTCTTCGAACAAGCTCTCCCCCCTCTCTGTTTTGATAGCATTTAAGAAATTAGGCCCTTATTCGTAAATAAGCCAACCCCATGTTCGTCACCTTATCACAGTAAATAACACAAAATTGCAAGTTTGCTCAAAGTTCATTTAAACGGTCATACCTCCTGCAGACAAGTAAACAAATGTAACATAATATTTTACCACCAGTGAGATTTAATAGTCTAACAGTAACAGTGTGTAACATTGCTTTCAATTTCATGTCTGCAGTATTTCTTTGAAGTACCCAAGCCCAAGTCTAAACTAAAACCTATGTCTATTTTTAAAACCACACTGGGTCTACTGTCAATGCTAATTAGGCAAATACCTTATTCTGATTGGCTAAGAACAATTGCAATGACCTAGATTGACAAAACCATCTATTGTTAACAGAAGAGTGTAAGTTGGCTGTGTCACAAATGTGTATACTCTATTGAGTTGTTAATTGCTGTTGTTTAAGTTTTCTCAGCATTAAATTTTGAAGGTGTGTTTCTTATAATTAGATACTAGTAAAAAAACAATTAAATTAATAAATAAATAATTATTATATATTATAATATATATTATTATATATATTTTGTTTTTTAGTTATTATTTATTTTATTTATTATTATTTAAAACAAAAACAAAAAAACAAAGCTGTCTGGGAATAAGCCCACCCCATGCTAATCTCACAATGAGTTGTCAAATATGGTACTTTAACAATTTGTGGAAGGCAGGGCCATACCCTCTGTGTGTGTGTGTGGGGGGGGGGGGGGGGGGGTGCAGTTGCTCCCTGAGAATTTCAATTTTTTTTTTACTCCAGAAAATAGCATACACACAGGCCCGTAGCCAATGGGGGGGTGGTGGTTGACCCCCTATCGGTGGCTTTTTTTTCTTCTCAGTATTTCCTGGTCCCCCTAAGCAACTCTGGCGCTTCGCACCTGTACAAATGAAATGCTTGTATTATATATATTCTTTATTAATAAATGAGACAAATGATATTGTTTATTTGTACTTTTATTATTCTTGAAAATAATTATCAGAATCTGAAACATAAAGCATAGATAATACTGTATAAGAATATTTGGGGGCTACCAGAATATGATGGTGGGCTACCACAATTTAGGTACCCGGTAGCCTGGTGGGCTACCACAATTTAGGTACCCGGTAGCCTGGTGGGCTACCACTAAATTGAAACATTTTTCCAACCCTGCTAATGGAAAAATGTAGTGGGTTTCCTCTCTTAGTGGAAATTACTTAATGTTTGACATCCAATAGCTGATAATTGTTAAATCAATGTGCTGTAATGGTGTCGTTAAATGAAACAAACTTTTTATCTCTTTTTTTTTTCATGGTACCAATATTGTTTTGTCCTAGAATTCGATACATTAGATGCAATGTATCTTTAGGGTTTTTAGGATCAAATATTTTAATGTCTGTGACAGGACACCGTAACACCAATGTTGTTTTTATTCAATATATTAGATTTTTTTTTTTTTTTTTTAGGATAAAATATTTTAATCTCTATGAAGGGACATCATGGCACGAATCTTGGTTTGTCTTCAAAGCCTTTAGGCTAGAATATTTTAATATCTGTGTCATTAAACAAAAAATTAAATTAAAAACCTCAAATCCACAAAAAGCACACACTTTTACCTCTTTTTGAAGGGGTGGGGAGTAGTTTTAGTGTTTCAAAATATATATGGGGAAGAGGTGAAAACAAATGCCAAGTTTTGTGCTTTAGAATTGTTCACATGCTGCATTTGGTATAAAAATATCCAAAATTTAAAGAATTATTACAAATTTCTGCATGTGCAGGGCTCACACTAGAATTCATTTAGTTTTGTTTGATTGATCTGATGTACAGTATTTCCTTGTAAATTATTCACAAGAAGCTTTATTTAAAGAACATTTTATTAGCTAAATACAACATTCATGTAAATATTGTAGCTACTTTGAATAAAAATTACTAATTTTGCAAAATACAGGGTGGTCCCTGCCTATACATGTATGTATTTATCATGTCAGTATTTCCATTTTGAAAGCACTTACAATGTATTTACTGGCTTGCTTTCATTCTTCATTCTGTATAATTTTGTTAGGTGACAAATTGCATTTACTGTAATTCAATTTACACAGTGCATACAAGTTATGGAAATCCTGTACAGTCATGTTAATCTATAGACCTGGAAAGCTATAGATTTTTACTTGGGCCATGGAAAGTTATGGAAAATAAAAATGTGTGGATAATTAATAAAAATACATCCAATTAAAAATATTAAAAAAACTAGAAGAGATGGATATTGTAACATTATTATCTTATAATTCCAATTAGTAAATTTTATCTCTTCTGCAGGGTTTCTGCCAGAGTGTAAAATGGGTATGGCGCCATACACAAATTTTATTTTTTTAAGTTAACTTTTTCACAAAATTAATTACTCTTATCATTACTGTATGATTTTCTTAACCCAAACCCTAAACTTAACCCGTGTTCATTCTGGGGGATGTACCCCATACCCCATTGACTGTGGTTGCATGGAATTCCATAGCGCTATACCCAAAAAATTATTTCCGGCAGAAACACTGTTCTGTTATATAAAAAGGTGTCTCAAGGTCTGTTTACACAGATTTTTGAATGAGTATTGATTTTATCATCATGAATCTGTTTAAAAGTAAAGTGTTCATTTATTAAAAGGATGCTAGATAGTCGTTTTTATTATTGCAGATAGGATTCAGTAAGTCAGGTTAAATGATGAAATTAAAAAAGAAGAAGAGGAAAATAGAAATTAAACTAAGAATAATTACTTGTGTGGATTATTAAACCAAGGGACATGATATTTTATGTCCCTTGGTTTCTTTTTTGGGATGCACAAAAATAATTGTCTGATTGTTGTGTTCTAATGTTGAAGGGGAAAAAAAGGAATAAAAAATAACAAGTGTGGTTTATTAAAAATAGGGACATGCTATTTAGCATTCCTTGGATTGCTTTTAGGGGAGCTCAAAGCAATTGTCATAATAAGTTATTATAGTATGTACTTAAATTTGAAAAAATGCTAGAGATGGGCGGAAATGGCTACAAACTCTAGCCATATTCTAATATCTGATAAGTGGTTAAAAACAAAACATCTGTAGTGAGACGTGTAACTCTGTGAGGAATTCTGAATATCTCTCACCTACATGTTTGTGGTATTGTGTAAGTACATGACAAATATTGATTTCTACTTATATAGCTTATGGGCAAATTGATAACCATTGTTGTATTCTGTGTCTTCAGCCACACACATTTGCATTGTTATTCTCTTTGTAAAGTGTGGGATTTTCTGTGAGATACTGTTATATATATTTACATGCGTACATGTAGCTTAGTTGGGCTATCCTTATGTGACGTACATTGTAGATCTGTGTATAGATACATCTATACATAGTGCTGCTGTTTTATTTTTGTTGGTGTTATTTTAGGTCTTTTTGTTGGGTTGTTATTATTATGGCCTTGAGTACATGTATGTAATGTGGTTGAGTTTGTTATTGTTTTGTTTTGCTGTTATTTATTTTTAAGATACATCATTATAAGTTTATATCTTTATGTAGATCTAAAAGTGCTGAATCTAGTACTAGTAATTAGACAGAGTAAAATATTTTTCCCTATTACATTTATTTTCACCATTAAATTACATATTACTTAATTAATATTTTATAAACAAATTAATTGTGTTTTGGAGCATTCCAGTGTTTTGAATAGCTCCAAATGCGTTTGATTGAAAATGATTGAAAATGCTTTTTTTTTAATGAAAGGGTGGGATCTTTCAGTAGTAGAATGCTTATCTGAAGTACTTGTGTCATGAAACCATTCTCTGATTGGTGTTTTCCTGTCCCAACCAGTGCTTCAGGACCATGGTATGTGCTGACCTGTCTGGAGATCCCTTGCTACTAATAAAAAATGTAGTGGATTTTCTCAGAAGACATATGTCAGAATTACCAAATGTTTGACATCAAATAGCCAATGATTAATAAATCAATGTGCTCTAGTGGTGTCATTAAAAAAAAACACCTTTAGTTTTAAGTTTAATTTTTATGACTTACAGTGTTGTGTGTGTGTCTGTGTGTATGTGTGTGTGTGTGTGTGTCTCTCTCTGTCTGTCTGTGTATGTGTGTGTATGTGTGTGTCTCTCTCTGTCTGTCTGTGTGTGTGTGTGTTTGTCTGTCTCTCTCTCTGTGTATGTGTGTGTGTGTGTGTGCATGTATGTATGGAAATGCACTTGGATGGAAGATCAGGTTAATTATTTATAAACACAAATTAAAAATTATTTTAATTTTTGTTTTTTGACTGTTTGTTTTCAGGGTCAAACAATGACCCCGGTGGGAGTGACAGCACAACACGGTCAGCGCGAGCGTCGGAAACCCAGAGTGGGGAGGCGTCCCGCGCTCACTCTCCCACTGAGAAGGCCGGTCTCTCGTCGGACCCCGCCCAGACAGGCAGTTGTACGGACATAAAAGAAGGGGCCGATGGCAAGCCGCTCAGCTCTGGCTGGAACACCGCACTAGCAGCAGCAGCAGGTGCTGCTACTATGACCAGAAAGAGAGTCAACATGAGAAAGCAACAGAATCAAAATGTCCGCCCCCAGCGGGCTTTGTTTTGTCTCACTTTGAAGAACCCCATCAGGAAGTTCAGCATCAAAGTTGTCGAATGGAGATATCCTTTTTGTGAAATTGTGGGGTTTTTTAAAAATGTTTTAGTATACATGTCTACATTTTTATTTTAGTGGAGCGTGAAAATGTTTGAGTTCATGTATGTCTAATTGTAATTTGAACAGTGAAGATTTTCTGTTTTCAGGGTTACTAAGGTGATTAAATATTTGAAGTTACATACATGTATGGATCTGGGGTGATATACAAGGAAGGGCTACCATTTATATTTTGATATTATATACATGTATTATATTTTGTATTGCGGACGTGAAATAGATTTAAATAGAAACAAATTAATTAACAAAATATAAGTAAGATATTTGATGAATTGCAAAGATCTGATTTTGAAATAGTTAATGGTTAACCTATTGATGTGGAAATTAGCTTGACGTCATTCTTAACTCTATACTATACATATTACAATCTATACTGATTCATGGAACTAATCATGATATTATCAAAACAATGTTTTAACTGCTTTGTGCAAACATATTATCTTAAAAGTGTGAATGGTTTTGTTAATGTGGGATTTTGGATGTTCTCATTCTTAAGTCTTATAATGTATATATTACAACCTACACTGATTGATGGAACCAATCACGATATTATCAAAACAAGTTATTGTCTCTGCTTTGTGCAAAGATATCATGCTGGATTTGCAAAGCCTGTTTATGACTTACACATGTGTAACTACATACATTTACTATGCTTAAACACCTGCGTTTAAGAAAAACAGGCTTCATAAATTTGCCCCATTGTCTGTAAAGTGTTCATGGTTTTTGTTGTTCAGATATCGACTAATTGGACTAAGCACTGCGAAGAAATATTATTATTTTTCAGTTGCACACCAACTGTGTCAACATGTCCTAAGAGGTTACATCCAGTTGTATGCATGCAAGTATACATGTACATACAGTTTTACACATAATTACACCATGACATCAATAATCCAATAACTCATTTTGTAAATATTTAGCGTTATTGCTGCATGTGCCTGCGAATGGAATAGACTTGCTGACTGCGACACTCCGTGACCGCGGTGTTCGGTAGCCTGTCATCGCGGTATTGATCCGACGCCAGCAGTCAGTCCACAGATTGTGGATGCTAGGTACACGGCTTTCTTGTCATCATTCACAGCTGAGCCGCAGCTAATAAATCTACTAATACTCCTTGTCCAGGTCACACAATTGAGATTGGGATTTATCAGCATTCAACAAATGTTTCAAAAAGTCAGTAGCCCTTGCAGAAGCTTTGGCTAGTGCCCTATGTAATACAGTTGATATGTTCCACTAGTCCAGACCAATAATTGATTAGCTAGGGCTAGTGGATTTGTCACACCCTGTCATTTTTGCATTTGGTAATTAAATATGGCAATTAACTTACCATGCATAAATAAGAATGCTGCTTATTGTTGTAGATTTCCATTTTTTAATGTTTGTTTGGCTTATTTCTGTCATTTATGTGATTTGGTTGAAAAACAGGGGAATGGGGTGTCCTGTTTATTCTCGCAATGTTTGTGGCTATCATGTGTATGGGATATTTTTAATCCTTTTGAGAAACATTGTTGCATAACATATTCATTGCTGTGATCTGCAGTCTATTTTGTTTACTAAATTATTAAAGAAGTAATACCCCTGCTACTGACCCTGTGATCTGCAGTCTATTTTGTTTACTAAATTATTAAAGAAATAATACCCCTGCTACTGACCCTGTGATCTGCAGTCTATTTTGTTTACTAAATTATTAAAGAAGTAATACCCCTGCTACTGACCCTGTGATCTGCAGTCTATTTTGTTTACTAAATTATTAAAGAAATAATACCCCTGCTACTGACCCTGTGATCTGCAGTCTATTTTGTTTACTAAATTATTAAAGAAGTAATACCCCTGCTACTGACCCTGTGATCTGCAGTCTATTTTGTTTACTAAATTATTAAAGAAGTAATACCCCTGCTACTGACCCTGTGATCTGCAGTCTATTGTGTTTACTAAATTATTAAAGAAGTAATACCCCTGCTACTGACCCTGTGATCTGCAGTCTATTTTGTTTACTAAATTATTAAAGAAGTAATACCCCTGCTACTGACCCTGCTGGTGCTCTTTCCCACCCACCCCAAATGCTTTCCTGTCCTAGATAAAGGAGCTGGCTTAAGTCGACACCTGTGCCAATGACAGGTGTGCACTACAACAGCTTGTTGTGAATGTTAAACCATATGACTTGACCTGACCTGTCCTAAGGAAAGAAGGAAATGTTTTTATTTAACGACACACTCAACACATTTTATTTACGGTTATATGGACCACACAGATATTGAGAGATGAAACCCACTGTCACCACTTCATGGGCTACTCTTTCCGATTAGCAGCAAGGGATCTTTTATATGCACCTTCCCACAGACAGGGTAGTACATACCACGGTCTTTGATATAACAGTCATGATGCACTGGCTAGAGCGAGAAGTGCCCAATGGGCCCACCGACAAGGATCGATCCCAGACCGACCGCGCGCCAAGCGAGCACTTTACCACTAGGCTACGTCCCGCCCGACCTGACCAAAGAAGCAATATTATCTTTTATCACATGTGAAAAACAATAAGATCCTGATAGCTGACAATTTGGCATTCTTGCATGTATAATGATAATCAGTTTCAGAAACAGGGTGGGTAGGATAATTTCTCTAACTCTGAAGCTGGGATGGTGTGTGTGTGCGTGTGTGCGTGTGTGTGTGCGTGTGTGTTGTATGCCCATCATCACAGTTGCTGGCATAGTCTGACACCTGTGTCTATTTATATCCTATGTAATCAAAGTGAATACCTATTCTTTGTGTCTACTGTAAGGTGTGAAAGAGATAAATAGTAATTGAGTAAAATGTACATGTTTTTCTGTAATCAAAATAGTGTTAAACATTTCTTAACATAAGTTTTGTTACAGCTGTGTGTTTATATGTGTAACTCTTTATTTGGTGCAGAAGGTATTAGTTTAGGACGGCTTGACTTTATTATTCTTATTGATCACAGGTTGCGAAGTTAGCATGATTTCATGTATAACTGCGAATCCAAGATTATGAGATGAAATAGCTAAATTACATCATTTTTACAATCGTTGTAGAATAAACAAAAACTTGACAAAATGTCCATATTCAATGTCTGGATTATGCCTTTTCCTCTCAATATCTTTACAAAACTAATAAAGTTTGTTTTGTTTAATGACACCACTGGAGCACATTGATTTATTAGTCATCAGCTATTGGATGTCAAACATTTGGTCATTCTGACATACATATATAGTCTTAGACAGGAAACACGCCACATTTTTTGAAAAACATGACAATGATTAATTAGTTTTGTGAATCTGTATTTACCTCTTACAGTACCGTATATCTTCGCCTATAAGTCGACCTCGGCTATAAGTCGAGTCCCTAATTTCAAGCCCTGAAAACGTATTTTTTTTATTGACCCGTTTATAAGTCGACCCATGAAAAACAACTAATAAATATTGAAATATTTCTTATTTTCAGCACATGAGAACAATAATGTACAATATTTGAACAAAAGAAAATTATTTTACAAACTTCGGTTTTCACGTTTTGTACATCGCAATATTATGAATATAATCAAGACTATTCCAATCAAACTATCATTATTACATAGCATCAAAACGAAATATTCCCTTAGTAGAGAGTGAAAGCTGTTTGACTGTTACTGTATGGCACTGTACAGATGGTTTTGTGCACAGACAACAACTTTATTTATAAACACTGACAACAGATCACTACGATAAACTAAAAGTATCACGTTTTGCCACCATATTAATACATGTAAGGAGGATAACTCTGGAAAGTACACTGGTTTTTGTACCAAATGATGTGTGTCCATATTGCTCTAGTGAACTGCAGAGATCAGTCTATTTTAAGGCTCAGTAATATTCATGAAGTTAATCACCGCCAAAACATTGTTTGAACAACCATTAATGCCAGTGACCAGATTTCAAAATAAACTCGGGCAACAGATAGTTAGTATTGTTTACATTTTTGCTATTAGTGATGACTTTTAATTTAACTAAGTGGATTGTTGTCTTGGCATGTGAGTGAGATCACACGCCTTTTCGCATAACCAAAACCGTTCTAATGCCAAACAAAAAATAGGTTATAAAAAATAAATGTGTCAAATTAACATATTTGAGTATAAATACATGGCATACTTCAACAATAAAACTTGTAAAATAATCCCCAAAACTGTAATATTTTTGGGTGAAATTTTCTTACCCTCTTATAAGTCGACCCCCCAAGTTATAAAATAATTTTTGGGTGAAAAAAATTCGACTTATAGGCGAAGATATACGGTAATTTACCTGTATGTGCATATTCCAATTAAATTCAGTGTGCCAGTTGGGACTATCTTGTGTTACTATTGAGGTTTGTAACTTCACCAGATGTGGGTGTTATAAAACATCCGTCTGTCCGTCCGTCCGTCCGTCTGTCCGTCCATTCATTCACCAGTTGTGTTTTTGTTGAGATATTTTCTCTGCATTAGTTGAAAATATTTATTTTTGTTTTTTGTTCAGATTTTTTAGGAAGAATACTGGCAACATTTATTTTTTGTGAAGCACTATTTACCACTTACTGTATGTGTATATTCCAGTTATTTTCACTGTACCATTGAGAATATTCAGTTGTATTTTCGTTGCCGGTGTCGACTACCTGGCACCCTGCACTGTGTATTGAGCATGCTTAACATTTGTAAAAGGTCAAGTGATTTGATATGGTATACACATGTAACTGATCTGCATATTAAGAACTCTGTTGTAGACAGTGCGGTATCTAGCTGTGGTTGGGAGGTGTACTGGCAGCATTTTCATATAATCATGTACACACTGACTTTGTATACAAATATAATCAGGAACTAGGTACATGATATGGATGTATCCTGGTGTACCCATTATGCAGTTCTTTTGTCTTGCAAATAAAGGAGGTGGTAGTGGGGTGGGGGTGGGATCTAGCTCAGTAGGTAGAGTGCTTAACTGAGGTGCTTTAGTTACAGGATCAAACCTTCATGGAGGACCCATTCTCTGATTCCACCCCCACCCCCCCATTCCACTCAGTGCCTCACAACTCATGTATCAAAGGCTATGGTACATGCTGTCCTGTCTGTGGAAAGTGCATATAAAAGATCGCACTACATGTCAAAATTGCCGACTGTTAGAAATCCAATAACTGAAGATTATTAGGTCAGTGTGCTCCAGTGGCACTGTCAAACAAAACAAACATTAGGTTAAATTCAAATGGTTTCTTTTGCTATTTTTTCTCTTCTGAAGGTAGATTAAGAAAGAAAAGGAATGTTTGTCAAATGACACTTCAGTACATATTTAAAACTAGGGCTATTTGATGTTAAACATATGGTTATTTTAGCCATGGTAGAGATGAAACCCCATTGCCGTCACACAGGCAGCAAGAGATATTTTATATGCATTTTTCCATATACAGAACAGTACATACCACAGCTTTTAATAAACCAGTTGCATGGCACTGGTTGGGATTAATTGTGTGAGACATCACATCTCAGGCGATAACTCTACTGCTCAGTTATATCTCACCACCCCCACCCCCCCCCCCCAACCCCAACCCCACTCCCACCCCATCCCACCCACACCCTGTAATAAAAGTCTTTTTTTAAAGAAAACAATAAACCTATGTCTTTCCCCAAACTGCAGTAGTTGTTTAGTTTACAGCTTTCTTTCATCACATGCTTGAGGACCATATTTTATTTCATCTTGGTCAACCTTTGTCCTTCATTTCCAACCACAGTAGGGCATATTCTTGTGGCCATAGGCCTAATTCACAAAGCTTTCTTAAGCTCTCCTAAGCAAGTCATTTTGCTTTGCACTGCAAGATTGCAAAGCTGGGAGAGGTCAGTGAATTAGGCCCCGTCCATTCCTTATTAGATGTGCTGTGGCTTTAATCTGGCTGGTCTGTAGAGTGGTCACATCGGGTTTAGATAGTGGAGAATGTATGAGGAAGTGTGGATTCTTGAAAAACAATTCATGAGTCCCTTGGGGCCCATTGGGCTATTTCTTGTTCCAGCAGTGCTCCACAATTGGTGTAAAACAAAGGCCGTGGTATGTACTATCCTGTCTGGGATGCAGGAACTAAAAGATTCCATGCTGCTCAAAGGCTGTGATATGAACTATCCTGTCTGGAATGCAGGAACTAAAAGATTCCATGCTGCTCAAAGGCTGTGGTATGAACTATCCTGTCTGGGATGCAGAAAATAAAAGATTCCATGCTGCTCAAAGGCTGTGGTATGTACTATCCTGTCTGGGATGCAGGAAATAAAAGATTCCATGCTGCTCAAAGGCTGTGGTATGTACTATCCTGTCTGGGATGCAGAAAATAAAATATTTGTTTGCTAATAAAAAAGAAATAGTGTGGCAGATTTACTCTCATTATCTCTGATCTTTAAACATATACCTATCACCATTCCTTCCTTCCTTCATGTTGCTTTACATGTATGTGTGTGAGCGAGAGCGTCTTGCTGCTAATTAGTTTATTTTGCCTACAGCCGGTTTCTTTTCTCATTCTCAAGACTAAAAATAGAAATTTTATGTTGAACTTTATATATATGTCAACAACATCTGCTAATTAAACAATATGCTAGGGCCTTGTTAAGAAGTCATGTCTTTCCTTCTACTGCTTTGTATGATACAGTCACACATTGTAAACTATCGCAGTTATTGTTTGGCTTATAATTGTTTATAATTATATGTGTCATGGAAAATAATTATTTTATATTTGTCTACGAACTTGCCTTTTCATTTTTATTTTATGATGATTTTCTTTTTTAATTGGTTCATTTTTAATGCGAGTCAATAGAATTATTAATCTTTTCAGTTTCAGGCAAGCAATAAGAAAGCCTTCATGGTCATTCTAATTTATTCACAGGGCTGGATTTAATTCAGTAGCTGAAATGTGATGGGTCACAGGATCGATCGCTCTGAGTGGACTGTTTATTCCTATCCCAACCAATGACCCATGTCTGGTACATATATGGCTGTGGTATGTACTGTCCTGTCTATGAAAAAGTACATATAAAAGATCCTTTGGTGCTTTAACGTTAGGAGTAGCCCATGTTAGGATCTTTCTTTCTGAACAATACCTGGTATATCAAAGTCCGGCATGGGCAAGTGCATATGAAAGATCCTTTGCTCTTAATAGAAAAGTGTAATGGGTTTCCTCTAAGTTTTATATGTCACAATTATCAAATGTTTGACATTAAATAGACGATGACTAATAAATCAGCATGCTCTAGTGGTGTCATTAAACAAAACAAAACCTTTCTCTTTCTTGTGACCTTGTGTTAAAATATATTCGACACCAAACTGCCATAGTTTTAAAGTTGTGCTGAGGTATCATTAAACAAATATGCCTTTTCCTTTACTTGGAATTAACTTAACAAACTGATTATTTTTAACTCAATTTCCTTAACCATTTGTACAGCATTTGAATATTTAATTTTAATCACAATCTTCGCCAACTGTGTTGCGTTGGCTATCGTCACGCCGTATCCAGAGGCCGACTCCAATGAAGTGAACGCTGCATTGGTGAGTACCTGATGATGTGTACTTGTTGGACTCGCCGGTTAATCAACGTCTCCACCAAATCAATACTACACTCGCTGTTTATGACCAGTGCAAGAAAGCCAAAACTAGGCATTAAAACAAAATCACAAAAATTCCACAGTTCTAAATATGTCAGTGGGTATCTCTTACCATAAACTAAACGTGTGGGGGTTTTAAAAATAAATATAAAAAAATAAATAAAGGTTTAGTTTTTTATGTAATATTCATTATTTATTTAGGTGGGGTTTTTTTTTTATTAAAAACTTTAATTATTATTATATATTTTTTATACTCATTGAATTAATAGATCAATATTAATAAATTTATCAATTATGTCAATTTGGTACACATCCATTATAGAATGTGGTTATGTTTTTCTGTTATTTCTCTTTTTTGTTAATAAAAAAATCCCTCTTTCTTTAGGCCAATGGATTTTTATAAAATAAATTATGTTTATCTAAAAGACCATTAACCCATACTTTTTGCAAAATATTGATAACATACATGTATTTTAAAAATATTTTTCAGACCTTGATTTACTAGATATATATTTATTTCCTTTATTTATGTACATGAAATTTGGGGGGTTTTTTCTCTTTTTTTCTGATTTTATATTTTTCTTTTACTTCCAGGAAAAAGTGGAATATGTTTTTATAGTTATATTCACAATGGAATGCATACTAAAGATAATTGCTTACGGATTTTGTATGCATTCTGGTGCATATCTACGGAATGGATGGAATATACTTGATTTTATCATTGTTGTTATTGGGTGAGTATACAGTTTTTTATTTACATTGATTGACATTCTGTTATCTCTTGTTTAGTGGTCTTAAAGGCACAGACCACAGACCCTAGTTTTAACCCGTGAAAAATGAACACTGAGTTTAATTAATTTACAAACTTGTAACTCATTTGCATAAAGTTACAATAGAGTTACGTTAAAACAGGAAATTTCCTTGAAAATAGACTAGAACTTGAATCAATAAACTGCTACTTCTCAGATGCATGTACGTTTTTAAAAATATAAAAAATACAATTTTTGGTATTAGAAACACCAGGATGACCAGAATCACTTCGGTTCTAAGGAAATGGATAATCTAAAGAATAAAATATAAGTAATGATTGATTTCAGTGATCATAAACGATTCTAATAGTGGAAAAAATGGTGTAGTGTTTAAAAACAAGGGTCTGCTCCTTTAATTAGTGTTTCTCTAAGACATAAAATAGGGCAGGGTGCCAAGTTCTGAATGTAGAATACTTGATTTGTAGATTTTATTTTCAGATGGGTGGGTGGAATGCGCTGAGGCAGTGTTTCAATATAACACAGATGTGATTTGACAGCTTTTTTGCATGCAATGCAATTCTTTTCACAAACCAGACAAATTATCTTTATTTAACCTGAGATGCTTGATTCATGGGATCAAACCACCTCAATGGACCCATTCTCTGACTGGATTTTATCCCCGTCCCAGTACACCATGGCTGGTATATCAAAGACCATGGTATGTGCTGTCCTGTCTGTAGGATAGTGCATATAAAGGTCTCTTGCTACTAATGGAAAAAATGTAGTGGGTTTCCTTTTAGACTTCCAAGTAGAAAAATCACCAAATCTTTAACATCCAATAGCCAATGATTAATAAATCATCAATGTGCTCCAGTGGTGTCGTTAAACAAAACAAAACATTATTTAACAGTGGAATAGGGCTTTCATCTTAAAACATTTTTGTGTGTGTAGAACACATTCCAGACTTGCATGTGAAATATAGACAGCAACCATTTCTGAAGCTACTGGATAAAGAGATGCTGGTTAAAATAATTATAATGAGTCTCTTTAATACATGTGTTTAGACCTCACTGGTAGGTTTCACCTTGATAATTTTGGTAAAATAAGGAACTTCACCACAAATATGGTTATTAATCATCAGCAATTGGTAATTTGTAACATGAGACTTCAGAAGTCTCAGAGGAAACCTGCTACATTTTTCCATTAGCAGCAAGGGATCATTTATATGCACTTTACACATAGTGTGCCTTTAATCTATACCAGTCTTGGGGCATTGGATGGGACGGGGGTGGTGGGGGGGGGGGACCCATTCAGAGAATGGGTCCACAGATGAGGTTAAATCTTACGACGCAAGCTAGATTTGTAAAAACTTGAAGATGCCACTGGTGACTCGAACCCCACCCAAAAACAACAAACAGACTAGATTCCCCCTGCATAAATTGCTGCACGTATGCCTGCAGTACATGTAGCTGATAAAATTAAACATTTGCTGGGTTATTTTGATAAGCCTGGAACATAGCATCACTGAATGTGCAAGTTAAAACTGTAGCCTGTGTGGTAGCAAGTGTCAAAGTGACCATATGTTAGATGCCAGAAAGCTGTAGTTTAAAATGTGCTGAGGGGTCATTAAACACAATTTAATAATGGTATTTCCTTTGCCTGTGGATATACTGTAGGTTATATAGTAAATCATTTTTGATTTAAACTTTAAGCTTGTTGAACAATGTTATTTTTGTAGACTGTTACTGACATGTTGTGTTCACTGTGCACATATAGACATCAAGGACTGAATTTAAACTTTAAGCTTGTTGAACAATGTTATTTTTGTAGACTGTTACTGACATGTTGTGTTCACTGTGCACATATAGACATCAAGGACTGAATTTAAACTTTAAGCTTGTTGAACAATGTTATTTTTGTAGACTGTTACTGACATGTTGTGTTCACTGTGCACATATAGACATCAAGGACTGAATTTAAACTTTAAGCTTGTTGAACAATGTTATTTTTGTAGACTGTTACTGACATGTTGTGTTCACTGTGCACATATAGACATCAAGGACTGAATTTAAACTTTAAGCTTGTTGAACAATGTTATTTTTGTAGACTGTTACTGACATGTTGTGTTCACTGTGCACATATAGACATCAAGGACTGAATTTAAACTTTAAGCTTGTTGAACAATGTTATTTTTGTAGACTGTTACTGACATGTTGTGTTCACTGTGCACATATAGACATCAAGGACTGAATTTAAACTTTAAGCTTGTTGAACAATGTTATTTTTGTAGACTGTTACTGACATGTTGTGTTCACTGTGCACATATAGACATCAAGGACTGAATTTAAACTTTAAGCTTGTTGAACAATGTTATTTTTGTAGACTGTTACTGACATGTTGTGTTCACTGTGCACATATAGACATCAAGGACTGAATTTAAACTTTAAGCTTGTTGAACAATGTTATTTTTGTAGACTGTTACTGACATGTTGTGTTCACTGTGCACATATAGACATCAAGGACTGAATTTAAACTTTAAGCTTGTTGAACAATGTTATTTTTGTAGACCGTTACTGACATGTTGTGTTCACTGTGCACATATAGACATCAAGGACTGAATTTTATGAAGCCTGTTTTTCTTAAACGCAGGTGTTTAAGCATTGTAAATGTATGTAGTTACATGCGTGTAAGAATTACTAAGACATCAACAGGCTGTGTAAATTCCCCATATATATGTTTTATAGAACAGTTGGACATATTCTGTTGTGGAGACCTTTTCCCATTAAAATCTGGTTGGGTATTATATGTTCTGTTGAGTAGTCCCTTTTCCATTAAAATCTGGTTGGGCTTTATATATTCTGTTGTGCAGACCTTTTTCCTTTGAAACACAGGACAATATATTCTGTTGTCAGAGGCAGATCTGGGGGGGGGGGGGGGGGGCCTAAATTTGCTACATTTATATATTTTATTATATATTAATTTAAAATTTTTTTATGATCCCCCTCTAAACCTCACCCAAAGTTCCCTTGGCATTTCAGCTCATGTCATTGGGGCCACCCCTAAATGGATTTTCTGGATCCGCCACTGCTTGTGCAGACCATTTTACATTGAAATTTGGTTGTACTTTATATATTCTGTTATGCAGACTTTTTCCTTTGTAATTTGGTTGGACACTATGTATTCTGTTATGCAGACCTTTTTCCGTTGAAATTTGTTTGGACACTATGTATTGTGTTATGCAGACCTTTTTCCGTTGAAATTTGGTTGGACACTATGTATTCTGTTATGCAGACCTTTTTCTGTTGAAATTTGTTTGGACACTATGTATACTGTTATGCAGACCTTTTTCTGTTGAAATTTGTTTGGACACTATGTATTGTTATGCAGACCATTTTCCGTTGAAATTTGTTTGGACACTATGTATTTTGTTTTGCAGATCTTTTTCTGTTGAAATTTGTTTGGACACTATGAATTCTGTTATGCAGACCTTTTTCCGTTGAAATTTGTTTGGACACTGTGTATTCTGTTATGCAGACCTTTTTCCGTTGAAATTTGTTTGGACACTATGTATTCTGTTTTGCAGACCTTTTTCCATTGCAATTTGGTTGGACACTGTATATTCTATTTAATTAGCAGACCTTTTTCCATTGAAATTTGATTGAACACTATATATTATTTTGTGCAGACCTTTTTCCATTGTAATTTGGTTGGAAAGACATTTTTTCCATTGAAATTTGGTTTGACACTATTATATTCTGTTGAGCAGACCTTTTCCCATTAAAAGTGTGGAGACTGTATATTCTGTTGAGCAGCTTTTTGTCACTGAAATTTGGTTGGACACCGTATATTCTATTTAATTTGCAGACCTTTTTCCATTGAAATTTGATTGAACACTATATACTATGTTATGCAGACCTTTTTCCATTGACGTTTGGTTGGACATTTTGGGCTGAATTAATGAAGCCTGTTTTTCTTAAATACAGTTTTTTTAAGCATTGTAAAATATACATAGTTACACAAAAACAGGCTTTGCAAATTTGGCCTTATATATTCTGTTGAGCAGACCTTTTCCCACTGAACTTTGGTTGGCCAAACAGGGAAATCTAATCGAAGTTGATGCATTAAGTAATGCTGTAACTTGACAAGCAGTGTGGCTGCTAACGTGATAAGTAAATTGTGTCTACGATATTAATTCATAGCAGCCAGCAGGGCATGCTATTCCTGCACTTTGATTTAATTTAATCAGATGATATTCATCAGACAGTGCCAATTTGTCCCCGCGGACAATATTCGTACCATTGCAGTGTACAAACATTGGAAAATGAATGAACATATTATCCATCCTTTTATGGATTTCTGAAAGTGTTGTTGTCTGTACACACATAGCAAAACTGTTTAAAATATCCACTTTTATGCATTCCAAGTGTTGATGTTTGTACCATCATTGGAAAATGCATGCACATATTATCCACACATTTATGCATTTCAAGTGTTGTTGTCTGTACTGACAGCAAAAATATATAAAATATCCATACTATTAAGCATTCCAAGCACTGGCGTTTGTACCATCATTAAAAAATACATGCACATATTATATATAGTTTTATGCATTCCAAGTGTTGTTGTCTGTACTGACATAGCAAAAATGTATAAAATATCCATACTTTTATGTATGCCAAGCATTGATGTATGTACCAACATTATTACTGCAAGAATTATTCATACTTTTATGTTAGTCTAACATTGTTGTACATACCGACATTATTAAACAACAGAACAATTTTCAGTCCATACTTTTATGTATTCCAAGCATTTCTGTTTATAAAACACTGGAAAATTACTGAACAAATTATCCATACTTTTGTGTATTCCAAGCAGTTGACCGGCCTCGGTGGCGTCGTGGCAGGCCATCGGTCTACAGGCTGGTAGGTACTGGGTTCGGATCCCAGTCGAGGCATGGGATTTTTAATCCAGATACCGACTCCAAACCCTGAGTAAGTGCTCCGCAAGGCTCAATGGGTAGGTGTAAACCACTTGCACCGACCAGTGATCCATAACTGGTTCAACAAAGGCCATGGTTTGTGCTATCCTGCCTGTGGAAGCACAAATAAAAGATCCCTTGCTGCTAATCAGAAGAGTAGCCCATGTAGTGGCGATAGCGGGTTTCCTCTCAAAATCTGTGTGGTCCTTAACCATATGTCTGACTCCATTTAACCGTAAATAAAATGTGTTGAGTGCGTCATTAAATAAATAATTTCTTTCTTTCTTTCTTTTCCAAGCAGTTGGTTAGTAAATGAAGAAAAATTACTAGCCACCTCATGGTCGTTACTCGCTACGCAGCATGTCAGGTGTTAATTGGATAGTCGTATACTTGAATCATTGTTTAATAAAGCACACAAAAGTTCAAAACACATTGAAACTCAAATATGATATCCCATTCGGAATTCCTCGGGCGACTTCATTTATTTGACATTTTGCATGATTCACAAACAGTCCTAAACCTGAGCCCAATTTCACAAAACATTGTAAGCTTAGTTTTGCACGTAAACATAAATCTACGACTAAACCACAATTTTTATTACTGTTACAACAACTATAGTTAAAAGTACACATATTTCATTTTCTTTTGTCCTTAAAATATTCCATCTTCGTGAAACAGATGCCAGACACTTGTAAATGTATGCCTGGTATAACTGCTAGTCGCAGACGTAAACGTACGATGTTTTATGAAATAGGCCCCAGGAGTTTATCTTCATAGTTTTGTTCGTCAGTTACCGTATTGTCTGACTGAAAGTAAAGATTTATATTATAATGACAGCCAGATGTAACAAAATAATCTGTGCACCAAAAGATGAAGTGTTTTGTAAATTTTAATCACCATAGCAGAATTTAATTTGCAAGTGTTTTATTCACTTCATGTCTCCACCTCAATAAATTGGTTCATCTGTTAGGTACATGTATATGACCCACCATCAGTTCATTCATCTGTCTCTCTTTCTATCCATCTGTCCATCCATCCGTAAAAGCTTCAAAAAAGAAAGAAAAAGGTCAACAAATATCAATTCTCTTCATTAAAAAATCTCTTTTGCAATTATTTTGCATTATTGATGAATAATTTGATAATAATATAATATCTCAGTTTCCAAGTACTGTTTGCAAATTTGTGCATTTAGTGTAATTTACTCTTTCATTGTTTTTCATTGTATTTCCTGGTTTTCCACTGGTTATCAAAAACTATTTCCATATTCTCTGTCCATAACTTAGAAGATTGTTTCAACTGATGCTTTTATATACATTCTGAATGGGAGTCAGTATTTTATACCATTGAGCAACCCTAACTCTAGGGCCTATCTGTATCTGACCACCACTATTAAAATTCTGAGTGGGGGGGGGGGGGGGGTGCTAACCTGCTTTCATCTCTGTTTGGTATATATGATTATGGTGTGGGACAATACTGCTTGTGAATATCTTCAAAACTGAAGCCTGGTGCAATGCTTTCAAAATCTCCAAATACATACATGTACAAACTGAAATTTAATTTAATAGAGGTAGGATATAGCTTGTGTGAGGTGTTTCATTGTATCATGGGATCAGACCACCCATTCTCTGATCCACCACTGATATATGGCTATGGTATGTGCTGTCCTGTCTGAAAGTGCATGTAAATGATCCCATGCTACTCATGGAAAAATGTAGTGGGTTTCCTTTAAGACTGTCTAAAATTATCATATGTTTGATATCCAACAGCCGATGATTAATAAATCAGTATCATTAAACATAACAAATTTTATTTTAATTTAATAATAAACATTTATGTAATTGCATTAAAAAAATTATCGCACTAAGAAAAACTGTATTAGTTTATTAAAGTTAAAGTTTGTATTGTTTAAAGACACCACTAGAGCATATCAATTTATTAATCATCGGCTATTGGATGTCAACCATATTTGGCAATTCTGATGTATAGTCTTAGAGAGAGAAAACCCCCTACATTTTTCAACGGATCTTTTATATGCACGATCCCACAGTCAGGATAGCACATACTATGGCCTTTAATATACCAGTCATGGCTGGAACATGAAATAGCCCAATGGGCCACTACAGTAATTGATCCTAAACCTACCGCACCCAGTATTAGATTATTAGGTCACAATGGAACATTGAAATTAAAAATAATTCATTTATAATATTATTGTTTTACTGTGCCTCTAGAACTATATGAGTTGCTCATGTGTAAATATGTCTATTAATAGCTCTGTGAATAATAATAAAAAATAAAGAAGTTGCAAGTGCTTCATATTTCTTAAAAAATACATGGTATGGTTGAATTACTGTAACACACATTTTTCTATCTTACTCTCGATCGCTCTCTCTCTCTCTCTCTTTTTTCTTTGTTGGCCTTACCAGTTTTCACTAAATGCATGTTTTTATCAATGAAGCCAACGGAAGTTAGTTCTTGTGAAAACATAGGATTCTGTTTTGTTTCATCTCGACTGATGATTAGCTTGCGAAACCTGACAAGGTTGAGTAATCACTGATAAATTGGGAGCCATATGGGTTCAGTTTTTCCCCTGGCTCCCGGTGAATGAGCAGATGCCAGCACTGAATCATTGATGTTCCTCCATACCTCACGTTAACAAGCACACCTTGGATTCCACATTCCTTTGATGCCACGGTATACTACGTCACACCTGGAAAAAATATCTCTGCAGAATCGGGCAGCATTTTTTTCTCTCTTTTTTTTCCCCCCCCAGCCACATTTCCTGTCAGTTTATACCAGCTATGCTGATGGTCCAGCTATTCTAGCTCACAGTTATCAGTTTTCATACATACATGTATGCTTGTTTGTGATTCAGTCTCCCAGAGCAGGCATTGAAATGAGCAATTAATCTGGTATCCCATGTACAGGTTACTATGGGATGGGATGGGAACTCTATTTATGTGCTCATATCCACAGAGGTTCAGGCACGCCCACCTCGGATTTAGCCTCTGACTTCAAACAGGTTACTACAAACTTCAGACCTGGCCTGGTGCTTATAAAACT